>NC_080725.1:10412500-10655000 GCF_019097595.1 Hemibagrus wyckioides
TTTTCTTAATGAAACAACCAAGAGACGGGGGCAAAAAAACTAGAGATTTATCATTTAAAATGTTAATTTATAAAAGTTTCTCTAAGGAAGGTGAATGAACGGAGGTGATACGACATCTAGTATCATATCATGCCTTTTTTAATGTATTGAAAATAGTATTGAATGTCATAAGAGTTATGTACTGTACTGTGATTAATCCTTAATGATACTTTGGATGTCTCTCTGGGCAATCTCTGTATTGTTTTCTTATCACAGATTGTTCTAAGTAAAACCCTTTAAGGACAATAAGCATCTAATGAACCATTAAAGAATCTGAGAAAAAAGGTGCAGTTATGATATTTTTTACTACTTGGAATCTTACACATTTGTATGAATCCCTAGTGAATAGGATCAAAGAGCAAAAGTCTGTTTCCATTTCGAAAAGCATTTGTTGCCATTACAATTAAACCCAAAAAACCCAACCTAAGGCATTACTATGGTTCCTTTTTTAACTTGATCACTTGATCACACGCTGCTCATACGAGCATTCTTTCTGTCCCAAGGAAATGATTCACTGTAAGACTATGATAATGTTTCTTGCATACATTTGGAAGTAAAACCACACCACTGTGTCATGCTGAGAGGTTAAACAGTGCCTTTTGAAGTGTTCATTCAGAAATAAAGTATGTAGGGGGCATTTCGTTACAGACTATAACAGTCCATCCCCCTCCGACATTGTCCACAAATCACAGATGGCCAACAATAGATCACAGAGGAAGACATGCAAACGGTCATGTATCCCAGCAATTGTCCCTGTATTCATCTGGCCACATTTTACATTCCGCAAAGAGGGTAATTACCCCGTTGGTCGTCTGGCTGCCACATTTAACAACAGTTGAAGTAATAAGTGCCATGTAATTTTTAAGAGAACAATGGCACTCGTAGTGGTAATAGATGTTTAAAGCACGTTCAACGGGTTTATGGGTCGTTTGTGGGCCGTGACATTTCAAGCCAGAATTCTGAATGGGGTTTGAGAAATAATATGAAAGTAGTCCTTTATATGTGAATTGCTTCGTGTTTGATAATTTTCTTCATCTTTGTTTCATAACATAACCGATTTTTGTCAAAAATGTAAATATAGTGTGTATTTTTTGTCCACACTGCTTCCTCTGTTTAGTTAAACGTAGTCCTAGTGAACTTTAAAAATAATTAATAACGGTTTTAGCTATAAGTCAAGATTCATGGATGAATAACGTAGATATATTGAGTAAAGAAATCCTGCTGCTTTTGACATGGTGACATGCTGGAAGAAAGCAGAGAGGAACATCACTGGGCTCTTACTGTGTTCCTAAAATATTTACTGTTGTATTATTTATCTGGGTTTTCTGGGTTAATGCTGCATGTTTTCATCTTCAGTGTAAGCTGGAATTTGAATCTAGCCAATGCCTTTCTGACAGGAGGCAATCATGTGACATTTGGCCACACCTTACTTACTGGCTTGTTGTTAGAACGGCACAATAGTGATGGAAATTTTTTTCTTGCCTCTTTTCACTGAGTCAGATAATTTGGTTTAGTCGACTCGCCCAAAAGAGTCGACTCTTCTTTTGACTCCCAAAAAGGTCTCTGGTATTTCCGCCACCTGTCAGTTGTTCTTGCTGTTTACTGTACACCACTATGTAATAAAATAAATAATTGTTCACTGTGTTATAGTTTGCATTGCACTTGCTGTATATATAAGAAACTATTTAAATATATGTAAACACAACAACAAGGTGTTGCATCATTACACTGACAAATAGCCTGCGGTAAGAATTCTGATATATATTTATTTTGCCACCTGTAGTTTAACTGTAATTAATTTTTAATATGCGTCTTAATGCGAGTCTGAACTGGCTCTGAATGTACCAAATAACTCAGATTCACTTGATTCTTTTTGTTGACAGTGGTACAGTGTGTGATTAATAGCGTTATACAGTCATCAACTTGTAATAGAATAACGAAGGATTCTCAGTGAGCACATCAGTGGATATTTGTCCTTTTTTCCAAAAAATCTGCCTTTTTAAAGATGTGAGTCAACCTATATGAAGTGTCAGCTTGTCCTATGAATGACCCTACATCCTGGGTTAAGGCTAATGTGAACTGTATAATAGTTTAAATAAAATAATAAGGATCTTATTTTATTAAAAAAAAAAATCTATATCTCTGAATGTGTGCTGTGTTATCTGGCACTAAGACGTTAGCAGCAGATCCTTTAAGTCATTTAAGCAAGTTGTGAGGTGAGGCCTTCATGGACCAGATTTGTTTGTCCAGCACATCCTTCGTCACGGTCACACAGATCTTTACATTTTTTCACTTGCTTGCTACGTTTGACAGGTGCCACTGTAATGAGATAATCAATATATAAATGAATAAACAATTCATCAGCATCTTGTCCACTGATGGGAGAGAGCAAACAGTATGTGTACAAGTGTACAAAGTGTGTATATGTGTGTGTGTGTGTGTGTGTGACAGAGATACATGCAAACTAGTGTCATGCCAATGTCACTGCTATCATCCAAGCAAATACCCAAATGAAAAATCCAACTTAGTCTGACCAGCTACTAGCCACTGAAACACAGACTGAACTGGTCAAACTTGGTTGCCAGTTCTGCTTAATTGCTTATCTTTAACAGCTGGGACATGCTGAAGCTTCTGAATTACTACTACTGTTTCATCATGGACAAGTTAAGAAAATAATGCAGCATATAGGCAACTCTAACATTAATTTTTCAGTTTGGCCAAGTAAATAAAAAGCTGTAAATTTTACAGTGATGGTCTCTTTCCACTGTAGGAAATAGCATAGAGGCTTGTGAATTATGTATAATAAAAGACTACAGTCAGTAACCATATACATGATTCAAGAAGCTTTTTTTCAAGAAGAAAGAAACATGTAGATTATATTAGAAATAGCTTTTATTTGTCACATATACATTACAGCACAGTGAAATTCTTTCTTTGCATATCCCATCCTTGGAGGTTGGGGTCAGAGTCAGCCATGATAAAGCACCCCTGGAGCGGAAAGGATTAAGGGCCTTGCTCAAGGGCCCAACAGTGGCAACTTGACAGCACTGGGGCTTGAACCCCCGTTCTTCCGATGACTGACCCAGGGCCTTAACCACTTGAGCCACCACCGTATTAGGACAAAACAGTGTGAATATAAATACACAATTTAATATAGCATAATGTATGCTATATGGCCAAAAGTATGTGGACACCTGACCATCACACATATACATGCTTGGCAATAATATGGAGCCGATCCTGCCTTTGCTGCTTTAAATGCTTTCCAATACATTTTGGAGCGTGGCGGTGGGGATTATTTTCTTATTCCCCCATTCGAGCATTAGTGGGGTCAGACACTGATGTTGAGCTAGAAGGCTTGGTGTTCCATTTGTGTTTACTCCGGTTCAACCCAGGTCTTTCTAGGTTCCAGGTTTGCTCCATCAAAAGAAAATATTAATGCTACAACATACAAAGATAATCAAAACAATTGTGTGCTTTTAATTCTGCGGCAACAGTGTGGGGAAGAGCCAAATATGGGATGGGATATGTGATAGCCAGGTGTCCACATACTTACGATCCACAGAGCGTACCAACAAGCTGTAGAACTGAAGAGTACCCATAGATGGCAGTACAAATCTAATCTAACATCACAAGTGAGCGGCGAAGAAGGCGCGTGTTCTCGCGAGAGTTCCTTCATGCCGTGAATTAGTTTTCAAACATGGCTTCCGAAGCTGAGGCGGGCGCTGGAGCTGTTGTTGAGGGAGAAACCGCGGAAAGGCGAGTTTCAATGAAAATTACGCTGAATATACATAATATACATGAAATACTTGAAAAGAAGTGATACAGGGATGATATCTAGCCGACTTTCGCTTTGAGCGCTTTAATTCCAGAGCTTCACACGGAGTTTAAAACTGTAAACAGTTCCATTGTAACGACTCTTCATGCTAGTTAGCAATATTCACAGGACAGTAAATAAGAGTCTCACTGCAGGCGAGTAAGAATACGGCTGATCTGGATACGTCAATTTTTTAGGGATTAAGAATGCGTAAATATAACGACTTTAACTAGTAAACTCGCCTGTTGACTTGAACTGAACAGTTTCTGTGCACCTTTGCAGAGATGCATCATTAGGAGACCTAACGGCAAGCATGGAGTCTGAGTCCTCCAGTGGAAAAGAGCCTGCGGTAGGTTTCTAAGCACACTGAAGCTCCCAGGAACATGAATTCATACAGTTTTTGAAAGATTAATTGACTAATAATTGTGTGCTCATCTAGGCTTATATCAGGGGTGCACAAACTGACCACAAATACTGAATTTCTTATGGCAAGCCTTGGCCAGATTCATAGTGAAGGATTATTGCAATCCCATTTGTTAATCGAGCGATTCCCGGTGAGATTGCAGATACTGTTGTGTTTTTCAGGTGAGTGAGGGTCCTGAGGGTACAGACACGCAAACCGGCTCAGGAGATGAGGAGAACAGACGACAGCTGGGTGAAGTCGAGCTCCAGTGTGCACTGTGTATGAAGTGGTTCACGGCAGACACGTTTGGCATCGACACCGCGTAAGAATGCAGACATTTTACCTACATTCATTCGTTCATTCATTCATTTATTTACCGGACATATTTCAGTATAAAACTAGAGCTGAGAAGTTGAGGGTCAGAAGGCTACTGACTGGCAGTACTGGGAATTTAACTCGCAACTTTTAAAGAATGAGTGTGTTTGGTTTGTGGTCATCAGAGGAAGAGAAAGTTATGCTCATGTGTATGGTCATCAGGATCATGCCTGTTGAAAACAGAAATGCATCCTGTGCCCCAGTTCTGCACTGATTGTGGTTTTATCAAAATGCACTCTTACTTCAGAGGAACATTTTTGGCTACTAAATATTATACAAGGGATTCTTAGCTACATTTTCTGGCATCTAAAATAAAACTTTCTGCAGGGGGATTTGGTGTTTGTTTATAAAATTCACCAGTGTATATCTGCATCATATGATACGAGGTGAAGAAGAAGCTGTGTGTGCTCTTTGCTACAGATCATGTGAACTCTACTGTCTTCACTCTCATTGGTAGATGCTGCACCAGATCACTCCATATTTACATATTTATTAAAATTCATCTTTTATTAACTTGGTCACGTCACTGATGTGGACGTTCCCACATATAGTCACCAATGGTCTCTGTCGTTGGAAGTTGGCAGCTCTCCGGATGAGCTCCGTTTTTTTGTTACTGCTAGTTGCTGTTTGTGTGAATGCAGTATCATTTGCTGTGCTCCACAGTCCATTCTGTTAAGCAGTTGTTGCTAGATCAAGTTCTAAATAATAGAGAAAGTCATACCTGGTGTTGCTGGCATCATGATTAGATAAGCATGAGCTTTATTTGGAGCTGTTATCAAATGCCAAACTCTGATCATACATGCTTCTGTGCAGGACAGGTGTATTGAGTATAAAATGTGTAAAGCCCCCCCCCCCCCCCTTTTCCCTTTCATACAGGACCTCCCT
The DNA here is from genome assembly GCF_019097595.1 of Hemibagrus wyckioides. Lineage (NCBI taxonomy): Eukaryota > Metazoa > Chordata > Actinopteri > Siluriformes > Bagridae > Hemibagrus > Hemibagrus wyckioides. The sequence goes on from NC_080725.1 coordinate 10,418,020, forward strand.
TCCATTCATAACCAATTATGTGTTCCACTGCAATGTGTGTCATCACAGTGGAAATACGTACTTCTTGAAGAAGCCAGCGAGTGAGTGTTGTGTGTCTAGTCTATCTACAGTTTTAAACATTTATTCAGAAGAACATTGCTTTAGATTTCTGTTACTGTTAAAACGGTCCTCAGATCTGAAGGAGATGTGCCTCACTACTCTGGCTAATCTGACATGGACGTCACGGACTCGCGAGGATCATCCCAAGACCATGTTTTCCAAAGATAAGGTAATATATTTAATAAGATCTCACTTGCAGACTGTATAGTATGGATGGGGTAAATAAATTCATATTAAACATTAAACATATTATAATAGTCTCAGGAAAGCATTAACTTTTACCTCAATCTTTTGAAAAATGTGTCTCTCTTCCAGGATATTATTCCCTTCATTGATAAGTACTGGGAGTGTCTGACAACTCGTCAGAGACCAGGAAAGCTCACATGGCCGAATAATATAGTAAAGACTATGGTAAGTAGATTTAATCCTCATTTTCACTGGACCGTGTTTTCCGCTTGTGTGAAGTTTCTTTGTCTGTAATTTTTATTTTTAATTTTTTTTTTTTTTAATTTTTTTTTTTTTTTTTTTAGAGTAAAGAGCGTGATGTATTCCTTGTGAAGGAACATCCTGACCCTGGAAGTAAAGATCCTGAGGAAGACTACCCCAAGTTTGGTCTGCTTGATCAGGTATTGTTCCTATCGCCTGATTTTTGCCTTTATTGTGCATTCAGAAATTAAGACTTTCTTTCTAAATTTATGTTGCAGCCTTAATACAGCACATATATAAAATGGATTAAAAAAAAATCTTGCCTACATATTCAAATTGTTTGAGAGGATTCTCTATTTTGAGTAACTTTCACATATTCTACAAACCTTATGAAGTCAACAAAATTTTCCACAGATGTGTGCATCATTCTTAAATATGTAAAATGTAAATATAAGAACTGACAAAGCAGCAGGACTCTTGTTGGAAGTGGAGCTAAAGCCTGTCAGGTCTCCAGAAATCTAATTCAAAGATGATGGATCTGCAGAACTACCTTATCCAAAGCAATCAGGATTATCTGACTTAAACTTCTCTGTAAAAGACACATGATGGTTTGCATAACATTTGCCAAATGACAATTAAGCATTGTCCAGGTCATGAGTACCAAATTTTATACTTTGCAAAATTCATTTCTGCCAAGCATTTGAAGGAAACTGTGTACTGCTCACCCACTTCTATTCCTACTGTGAAGCATGGTGCTGGTAGCATCGAACTGTGAAGATGTTTTATTCTCAGCTGTGAGACTTCTTTGGATTGAGAGAAAGATGAAGCAGTAGTGGCACCCTTGAAGCAAGGATGATCAAGTTTTAAAACAACAGTTCAAAACACAATAAAGGAGACAAAAAAACCCCATAATATAAAATATTGGCTTAGGGACAAGACTGTATATGTCCTTGCCTGGATGCTATGGAAATGTGGCACTCCTCATCCGAGCTGACGAGCCTGAGAGGTTCTGCAGAGAGGAATGAGAGAAGATCCAAAGCCATAGCATCAACCTTATGCAGGCTTCACACTATAAGGTGCTTCAACAAGCATGTGGAGTGAACAGAGTACTCAAAATTTGCCTTTTCTAAAGCTTACCTGTTTGTGTTATCACTACGGAGCTTGTTTTGCTATAAACTGTGTAACCTAACCAACAGAGTATTAAATGAAACATGAAACTGTGAATAAGTGCACTTGCTAAATTGCAGTGTTTATCATCTGTTTAAGGACTTGGCCAACATCGGACCATCATATGACAGCCAAAAGCAAACCACCGCTGTTACAACAGGGGGCAGTCTGAATGGTAAGGCACCTGTCGAGCCGCACTAATGTGAATCTAAAGAAATGATTAACAGGAAAATCAGACATACACGATACTAGCATGTTAATGATGTTTGCATTCAAACAAATTTATTAAGATCCATATTATACTTAATAAAACATGTTTTTGATTTATTTTTATTGTCCAGTGTACACATTTTTCCTATTAGTATTTGTTATGCAATCACTGGTGTTAGGAATGTTCTCATTAATGCCCTTGTTGAGCGTGCACCTTAACACTTCTACGTTACATTCTAGGTGGATCGACATTTTCAGGTGAATATGTAACCTAACATCTGTGGCGTTTCGGAGCTCCGTACTGCTTTTCCATGCCCCTTTTTTAATCCTTTTGCTCCTTGACTTTGTTTTCCTTATCTAAAGCTTTGCGTGTTGTTTGGTTTTTAAGCTTGTTGTTTGTCTTCCTCCTGTTGGGATGTACAGTCTTCAACCTTCATCCTGACATTTCCACTAATTCTTGCTTATTTGTGCTTGCGCTTGTCCTCTTTGCCGCAAACAAATCAAATGGAAATTCATGTGCCACGGCCTTTGGTGTCAGGGCTTACCAAAATTCTGTCTGCACTGCTTTGAATAGAGATTTGTGTCTAATCCTGTGGTTATTAGATAACAGCCAAGCCCTGATCAGACCTCTGTCCTTGGTGGTAGGTGTCTTGAGTGTGCCTTTCATTTGAGTATTTTTCCCTACTTTTCTTTTTTTCCCTCCAAGTGTAACGTAGATGGACAATTGAAGGACTTTGAGAATGCTTCCTGGTCTTGGTTTTCCAAAAACAAGCATCACAGCACCATAATGAGCACAAGATAACCAATCTAGCAATCTAGTGTATAAATATTTATTTCAGTGTTAATAGTACTGAAGGATTGTTATTGGGAAACTGAGTCTTGGGTTCTTAAGCACAGATTCTCCTTCATTCTTTTTATTTAGTTTCAGAAAGTCTTCAGGCTTTTATTGTTATTTTCAAGCACACTGCTTTTTACAGGTTTGTCGAGTTCAAACCTCAAGTTCACATAATTTGGGTTTTGGCTTGGTTTGAAACCTCACAACAAACCAAAAAGCATTAGCTGAGGGGCGTGTAGGAAAAAAAAAACACTCAAATATAAATTGTGAAGAAATATGTAAACAAACTTTTATAATTGAGAAAATAAATCTTACATATTAGCTAGGAGAACATAGACCCGGCAACAAATAAGTGAATATCTTATTGATATGAACAGCTAGCTTGGGATATTTTCTGCATTTCAACCCTCATTTATTTTCTCTCTTTTTGTTTCATTTGAAATATCCACACTATATTGTATTCTTGTAGCACTCAAGCTCTCTTCTTTGGCTCACTTTGTGTCTCTTGACTCAGTTTGTGTTTGTGTCTGGCGACTCGCTCTCAGTCTGGCTGCCTTATGCCAGCTGCGATTGCAATTGCCTTCTCACCTGAAAACACCAACCACAGTGAGGCAGAAAACACAGCAGGGTTCGGTTCAAACTGACTAAACGCTGCATATGTGAAAACACCCTATGTCAGTTTGTATCTCATTTGGATTATACTGTTTTGGCAGTAGCGGCACAAAAAATTGTTAGATGCCCTTAACAAATGTTGTGGTTGGTGTTTTGTGTATTGAGATCTGTGTTCATAAGCTCCTGTTTCCATCAAGGTGGCCTTCCTCCACCTGGTACGGGTAAAGGCCGAGGCGCCAAACGCAAGCAGCAACAGCAGCAGGATGGAACCACTGCAGGAACAGCCAAGAGGACACGAAGGTACAAGTTATTTGATTTAACATGTTTATGAGCACTCTTTAGTTGTACAATTGCTCCACTCTAATCAGTGTTTTCTTGTTCCCCAGTGACCCCTTGTTTTCAGCACAGCGCCTGCCTCCTCACGGCTATCCTCTTGAGCACCCATTTAACAAAGACGGCTATCGATATATCCTGGCTGAGCCAGACCCCCACGCACCCGACCCGGAAAAACTGGAGCTAGACTGCTGGGCAGGAAAACCCATCCCCGGAGATCTGTACCGAGCATGTCTCTATGAGAGAGTGCTGCTTGCCCTGCATGATCGAGGTATGTTATTTGTGTTGCTGGACTATCTGGAAATATAGAATTAATATAGAATTATAATGAATAATTATGCAGCCTCTCCATCCTTCACATGAATGAATTGATCTCCACTTCCTGTTATGTTTCTAAGCTCCCCAGTTAAAGATCTCTGATGATCGTCTGACTGTGACTGGAGAAAAAGGCTACTCAATGGTGCGAGCATCTCATGGGGTACGAAAGGGGGCCTGGTACTTTGAGGTGACCATAGACGAGATGCCCCCTGACACTGCTGCCCGCCTCGGTTGGTCCCAACCGTTAGGTTAGTATTTCATCCAAATAGGTGTAATATCAGGAAAATGAGATCACAGTATTGGGTCTTGCTACAGTGGCTTTTGTAGATGTAGAAGTCTTTGTTCTTTGTCCATTAGTTTTATGAGACAGTTTTATGAATGGGTTTTCTCAGCCTCTTGATATTCATTGCTAAGGACGTGGCTTAAACCATTATTTTTGATTATGCTTTACATATCTTTCGGGTTATTCAAAGAAGTATACGCAAATGTTACACATTCATGCATAGACTTTCATTCATAACCTGAAACTATGAACACTGATACAGTGAATTGTAACTGGTGGTTCATGTTGAGTGGCTTACCAGCTAATTATGTTTTAACCTCAGTATTGTTCTAGTCAAATTAAGACCTCACTGGTTGTTGCTGTATGTTGTAGGTAATCTTCAGGCTCCTCTCGGCTACGATAAGTTCAGTTATTCGTGGCGCAGCAAAAAGGGCACACGCTTCCATCAGTCCATTGGGAAACATTATTCCGATAGTTACGGACAGGGAGACATCCTGGGCTTCTTCATCGAGCTACCGGACAGCACAGAGATTGCAAAGGCACTGCCTGACACTTACAAGGACAAAGTATGAGCAGAGCTTTTAGCACAAATGCTCTCTTGAAATTCTTTTCTAAAATGAACACAATTATAAATAATTGTTGAGCAACTCAATCAATATTCTCTTTCTTGCAGGCACTGATTAAGTTTAAAAGCTACCTCTACTTTGAAGAGAAGGATTACGTGGACAAGGCAGAGAAGAGCTTGAAGGCAGTGAATAACAGTCGAGTGAGTAGCACATCCTGTTCTAAAGTTGCACAATTTGTCTCTTGGAATTTGCCGTCACAAATGCTTTGTGTCTGAATAAATCTTTCTAGATGATTTTTTACAAGAACGGCGTGAATCAGGGGCTGGCTTATGAGAACCTGTTTGAGGGAATGTATTTCCCTGCCATATCACTCTACAAAAATTGTCAGGTATGATACTTTCTTCTGTACTGTTTATTCTTTGAACAAGAAGTTGCTTTACATGATAGGAATGGACTTTTTGTTGTTGTACACAAGCTGGCGTTGTAGGGGTTGACAAAACAGTACTATTAGGCTACTAGGGTTTTTTTTTTTTAAATTCAGAGTTGCCCAATGAAAAATGTTTTTTTTTTCCCCTTATGTTAAAAGAAACCAGAGAATGCCAAATCCCAGCACTTGCTGCAATGCACATCAGCTTAACTAACATGATGTAACTAGTCAGTGTTATTTAAGTGCATCCTGCCTTCTTAGACAAGCTCACAGACATGCATCTTATGCAGCTAGTGTCACTGTGATTGACGGGTGAAAGGAGAGACGGTATACCATCCTTTCCACCCAAGCAGCATTGCTACCAGCCAGATTGTTGTTGCATCACTTGGATTTCTTGTGTAAATCTGGGGCTTTTAAAATGTATTTAATGTGATGCTGTAAGGAGGAAATATGGAGGACATGCAGGAGCCATGGACATGGAGCTGAAACGTTGTCCAGTGACTTGCTGACTAATCGTCATACCTCATACACTTTTTAAAAAGATAATGAATAATGCCTTTGTGGGTTTTTTTTCATTATATTATTTCATTCATATATTTTTGTATTTGTAGTGTTATTACCTTTATATATCTTTTTTGATTGTTTCTAAGCAACTAAAAATATGAGCAAGCACCTTAAGCTAATGATTTGTGTTCTGCATTGTATAAAAAACTTTTAAACATACAACCCGTCAGATTTTATCAACAGGTTTCGTGTTTCCCCTCCAAATGTATCAGCCTTTATTTAGAGTTTTGTTTTTTTTTTTAAGATATGTGAGCAGCCAGCAAATAAACACAAGATTTCGGTTTTTGCTGGATCGTCCCATTCTTATTCCAGATGAAGTTGCAGTTCAGTTTAAGAGATTCTAGGTGGCAGTGTAATCAACTATTTGCTTGTCGTCGTTGTGTTTTTTTTTTGTTTTTTTTTTTTTAAGGTATCAGTGAATTTTGGACCACATTTCAAACACCCACCAAAAGACGTCAAGTTCCAGCCAGTGAGTACAGTAACTGCATTCATACATGGTGGTTTATGTTTCTTTTATGTTTTAGAGTTTTCTGAGTTGTGTTTTATTATGTTCAGATGAGTGATATGGGCTGGGGTGCAGTGATCGAACATTCTCTAGCAGACATCCTTTACCATGTGGAAACGGAGGTCGATGGCCGGCGCAGCCCCCCATGGGAAGGTTAACCGCAGATTTCTTCAGCTACACACGTTAAAGGAAAACATGATGTCTGGGTACTGGATCTGTACCATGTGGCTGATTTACCACAAGCAATTCTAACATGTTTTCTCGTATCAAGAAAAGAATGGAAAACCCATTTCTCTTAAACTCATTTATAATGATAGCGGCTTAAAAATCCTTTAAAATACTCAAATATCATGTGATTTTAAGATCACAACTGCAACATGTTCTGAGGAAACAGACATGAGGGAACGCTTACCGTGGTGTAGATTGTTTATTGTCGCTCTAATGTTGCTGTAATGTTTCACGGCTGTTTCTTAAATGTAACTACGAGCAGTCGTTTCAGTTAAAAGTATAACGGTGTTTGGTTAAAAAAAAAAAAAAAAAAAAAAGGATTATTGTGGTATAAAGGGACTGAAAAGAAAAAAACATTTCAGGATGTGCTATAATTAGAAAATAATCAGTCTTGTAGCACTGTAGCGAAGGAGCAAAGAGCAATTCCTGTTTAAGTCGGTGATTCATATATACAAGTACTGTAGAAGTTACACTTAACTAACATAAATACTTGTTTATTGTCACTAAACTATAAATGAGAATTGAGTTAATGGGTTTTCTGTTGTTTTTCTTCGTATAATGAAATGTGTCAGTTCTGCTCCATGGTTCTTGCACAGACATTACATATGCGCTGGGTAGAAATTCAGTTGAAATACGCTAGAACATTCCTTTAATGTGAAGCCTTACCCGTGAAGCTAATACACTTCTAAACGCCCAAATCACAACTGTACTTCATCTCTGTTTCATTTTTCACTCGTCAGTGAATCTGCTGTGCAAAGTACACAGCATCTTTCAGAGAAATGTAAGGCTCAGAGACATTTCTAGCGAGTGAGGAACATTCGGATGTTTATTACACTGTTAAATTATGGTCCTGAATCTGTACCGTCGACAGTGAAGCCTTATGTGAGTTATTATCCTGCTCATGTGTGTTATCCAATGTGTATTATTATCAAGAAATTGTATCACATCATTGCTGAGAGTTAAAGTAAAGTACAGGAGTTCTTGTGTGCCATTGTTTCTTTTACTCATGATACATGAAATATGTGATATGGCTGGAGTTGGTTTTAAAAAATTCTAAACTCCAACATATTCTCTGTCGCATATCAGACACCAGAAATAACAGGCCATACATTTAGTCCTAGTTTTTTTTCTTTGAGCCCTCTTTATTTTAATTCCTCGTTAGTAAATTCCATAAAAGTTGTTCGCTTGGATGTAAAGTATGTTTTATTTTATTGGTGTTTCCATATCCCTAAGCTTTGTTTTATACTGAAACTTGTTTTAATAAAGTTAAATATTGTGAAAGTCTCCGTTAATTTAATTCTTGAAATGATGGTGATGAAAGTGTGTTTCAGCTTACTAAATAATAAGCACAAAGACAAACTACAAAATTGTTTCACTGATTTTCAGTCATATATTTAGAGAAGACGTAACAGTATAAAACAAATGAAAAAAAAAAAGTAAGAATAATCATAAGGCAGGTATTTACTCCTTCACACTGTGGCAACGATCCATAAAATATCAGCACCAAGCCTGCTAGTTTAATTCCTAGTTACATTTAACTAGCTGCACATCCTTTTAAATTTATTACCTCTCTGTAGAAACTTGATCAGTTTATAGACACTGTATTTACAAGGTCTCATATGAAGAGTCTAGTAAGTTCATTCGAAGCTCATCTGTATTCTTCCTTGAAGGTTTGCTCTTCAGCTCTGTGGGTTCAGCACGGTTCTGGAAAACAGAACGCATGGTGAACGGATGCATCACCTGGCGTGGAAGTATTAAAAACATGCAGTGTACATTCACTGACCATCTTTTTCCCTTCCAGGAGCAGCTGAACATTCATGAAATCATCCAATCAGCCAGAGCAATGCATTAACGTACTTAGGAAAGTACTTAATGTTCACATAAAATATCAGGATGTGAAAAATCTATTAGGCAATCTCAATGACTTTGACTATGATTGTTGCAGTCTCTGATCTGCTCATCTCCTGAGATTTTCCATACACAAAGATCGCTAGAGTTTACACAGAAACAAAAATATCCATCATTCCAGTAAGGCCAGATCAGAGGAGAATGAGCAGACTGGTTTGAGCTGACAGGAAGGCTATGGTAACTGAAATAACCACTCTGTGGTGAGCAGAAAAGTATTGTGACTCACAACAACACACAATACAGCTCTGGAAAAAAATGAGAGATCACTGCCCAATCTCCAGATTTGAACCTTATTGAAAACCTCTGGAATGTCATCAAGAGGAAGATGGATGGTCACAAACCATCAAGTAAAGCTGAGCTGTTTGTTTTTTTTGCAAAAAGAGTGGTATAAAGTTCCCCAACAGCAATCTGAAAAACTGGTGGACAGCATGGAGCCAAAACTCATGCAAATCAGTGTTATTCCACCAAATACTGATTTCTTAATGTTATTTAGCCAAAGCATTACCACAATTTGTTTACAAATTATTTGCATTTTGTTTTATTTGAGCTATTAAAGCTCTGCAGATACTGCATGATCTTGGGTTATTTTGAGGTGTTGTCATTTCCTTTAAATATACACTCGAAATAACAATAGTGATATTTTGAATTTAGGAGAAATATTGTCAGCAGTTCACAAAAAAAATGAAACAAAACTCTTCATCTCACCAATACATAAGAAACTGATTATTTTGCAGTGGTCTCTTATTTTTTTTCCAGAGCTGTAGATTGGAATCAGTTACACAGGCACCAAAACTGGACTGAATCTTCAACTGAACCCGTGCCTACTGTAGCTTCAGATTCCTGCTCTTCTGATGCAGCCCATCAGAAACTCAAACGCTTTTCTGCTCATCACAGATGTAGAGTGGTTATTTTAGTTACCGTAACTTACCATAACCTGAGTTCTCTCATCAGCAAGTTGTTTTCACCTGCAGAACTGACATTGAGTGGATTTTGTTTTTGTTTTTCACACCACTCTGTATTCCCAAGAAAGTCAAAGTCACTGAGATTTTTCAGAGAATTTCTGATTCTGACCTTTCAATTAAACAAAACCTGAATCTCTGGACTGGGAAAATATATGAATGTACTGCTGTTTCTAACATAGTAGACAATGATTATATATAGTGCTTACGTGTCTTTTGAAGATTTTATCAATCAGCCTGGGTTTGGAACTCGACTGCTGCTGTCGCATGCTCTTAGCATGAGATTTAGGGCTCTGGCCAACCTGAATTGAACGATCAAGATCTGGTGTCCTTGTGCTGTTTGGGCCGAATACATTCAGGTCCTTAAAACACTCTGTTTCAATCATCTGCACGTGCAACAAAACAAAGAATGTAGCAGCGTTTGATGTAAGGAACAGTATTTTCTTTGCTTGCGTTTGTTACCATACCTCATTCTGCCATGGGATGGCCATGCTGCCTGTGTTGAACTTTGTGTAAAAGTCTTCATCGTTTACATCAAGGTTGATTCCCTTCACTGTGGAGAACTGGTCGATATCCACAACGTCTTGACAGTATACGGCTCTTGGCTGCGGAAACAGAAAGTGAGTCATCACAAGCTTTATAAAGGGATGGCATATTAATAATTGTTTAATCAAAATATTTGATAGAGAATCAAATGTGTCATCTAGGTCTATAATTAGAAGAGGAAGAAGCCTTTATTTATGTCACATATACACTGATCAGGCATAACATTATGAGCAGTGACAGATGAAGTGAATAACACTGATCCCCTCATCATGGCACCTGTTAGTGGGTGGGATATATTAGACAGCAAGTGAACATTTTGTCCTAAAAAAAATGGACAAGGGCCAAATTGTGATTGCTAGACCACTGGATCAGGCTGGATCTCCAAAACTGCAGCTCTTGTGGGGTGTTCCTGGTCTGCAGTGGTCAGTATCTATCAAAAGTGGTCCAAGGAAGGAACAGTGGTGAACCGGCGACAGGGTCATGAGCGGCTGAGGCTCATTGATGCACGTGGGGAGTGAAGGCTGGCCGTGTGATCCAATCTAACAGACTAGCTACTGTTGCTCAGATTGCTGAAGAGGTTAATGCTGGTTCTGATAGAAAGGTGTCAGAATAAATAGTGCATCACAGTTTGTTGTTTATGGGGCTGCATAGCCGCAGTCCAGTCAGGGTGCCTGTGCTGACCCCTGTGCACCTCTGAAAGCGGCAGCAATGGGCACATGAGCATCAGAACTGGACCACGGAGCAATGGAAGAAGGTGGCCTGGTATATGTTATGGCTGATCAGTGTATAAGGGTCGGGCATAAGCATTTAGGTCGGGCCGTGGAGTCGGTGCTGGGGCTTGAACCACAAACTTCTGTCCAGCAACCCACAGCCGTTTTTAAAATAAATTTTCTTTCTTTCTTCTAAAGTTTATTAACAAATAATTTTTTTTTGGATGTGCGAATTACTGAGGTATAAAAGGATTAAAATCTAACCTGGTATGTGCTAATAGTGGCATCAGACCACTCTGATTACTTCCTGACATATGAAAGGATTTTTGACCCATGCAAGATCTGTATTTTACACAGTTACAGTTCTGAAACTGAAAAGAGCTGAAACTTTTGTTTTACTTACATTTGGCACAAAAGGGGGTGGCAGCATTCCAGCCTCTAACCGCCTGAAGTTCATCTCCTTGAAGAATGGGTGATTTTTAATGTCGGTTACACCACCAGCACCGCATCCCAGTCTTTCCTCTGGATTTTTGGCCAAGAGCTGAAACAGTTCAGTTCAAACTGGTGAGCTTTAGTGAGCTTGAATATATATAGTTTATAACACACATATTTATATAGTATATATAATAATTATAGTATCATGTACACATTTAAATTGTTTGTATTTTTAAAACATTTTTATGGATAAGATTTATATTTTTTATAGAGGAAAGAAAAAAGGGAAAGTGACAATGCTTAAAAACACGTTCTGAATTGAGCTAATATCCAGTTGAGCTGGACTGACAACTGCGGAACATGCATGCAGGCAGTACAGTAATGAACAGTTGATATGTTTTGCAGCAACAAAACATGTATTATGGATACATTAATACTGCAAGGTATATTTTGTACATTTACCATCACGTTTACAGTTAACAGTGAAAGTGCTAACCGACTTCTAAATAAATAAAACTTTAAGAAAATGAGTATAAAATTAATTAAACATTAGTAATTGCCACTTCTGACTTTACTGTGTTTACATCTTTTACTGAGCTTTTTTCATTGAGTTACGGTATCTTGAAATTAAAACTTTTTTTTGTTTATTTTCTGATTCAGTTTTTATTTTCCTTATACACAGAAGACACAGGTGCGATGTTAAAGATGGAGCAGAAGCCACTGATGAACTTTTCACTTTTAGTAAAAGCACAACTTGGATTAAAGTACTACATTTCAGACCTATATTTCTAGTAACGTTATTTTATTAGCTTTACTGTGTTTATTGAATCATTTGATGTATTACTAAATAGTAAGCTGACACTGTAAGGGGTTAATTCATATCTAAACAGAAGTTTACATTTGACACACACTGGAACTGGCTTTTTATTTCCAGTGCTACACCCACATACTTAGCCAAGTCTCAAAACCATTTGCACTTGAATTATTCAGCCTTTGAAAGAAGTTAGATGTTAGAACTTGCTAGATGTGGTTCAGTTCAAAGCACTCGAATCTTCAAAAGTGTAATAGTATAAATTCCAAACTCTAAAAATAAGTTATGAAATAAATGACGCCACGCCTGATACTCCACCGACCTATAAATTGTCTATATCAATTAGTGACAAAGTTTCCACAAGCACAACCTCCTCCCTATTATTCAGCAACTCCTGTAGTCTTTAGAGGCGGGCCTGGCTGCATAAAATTCCAGCCCAATCCTCGTCTCAGCCTCAGACGTCATGCCCAGAAACCTCTGGCTGAACCTCTGACGCATATGGCACAAAAAACACTTTCAACGACTTTTCTACAGGATTCTACAGGATTTACAGGAGACATGTGTATCGCTTTTTTTAAGGCTCCGTCCGGAAACCCCTCATGGAAGAAGGAAGCTGTCGTGTTTACCACTGTGACAGCTGCACTAATGAGGTTCAGCTAAATGCTTTCCAAATTATGTGATGTTCACGGTATAGACTCATTAATTTGCACAGCAATCTTAAATGAACAATCTATAGTTGCAGGCCAGTCAGTTTTTGTAGGAACGTTGGCTTTACAATTTTCACACTGAACACAACGAACTTTGATTAGCTGCTCTAGATGTCATTCAGACACCTGCTTGGGGGTGCTTGGTAAACACTGTTATGGAGTCCAGACCTTCTGCTGTCAGTCTGAAGGTTGGCTTTCACAGGACTAGCCCAATCTCAAACTCTTTATTGTGGGCGGAGCTAAGGGTGATGGGTTAATACAAGCAAACTGGCCACACTGAACACGTTATGATTTAACTATTTGATTTGTCTATTGTTAGATAATATTGATATTGAATGATATTGACTTCATAACACTAGTGTACTTCAAAATATGTTATGCCAGCTATGGCTTTTTTTGTAGCTTGCTTGATGACAAACAAATCTGTGTTTGATGTCTGATGGTCATATTCTACTCAGTCCATACCCTTTAGGTAATGTTCTATGGATGTCGGTTAATATTCTGTCCCATTCTAACCTGACCACCCTGTTCTGAAAAGTCCCTGCTCTTCAAGTTATTTGATTGAGGCCACGGTCTGTACTCGCAGAATGCTACTCTACACGTTTATAGTAACACCTACAGCGATCAACAGACTTAGTGAGGTGTTCCTACCGCTTGGCAAATGTCTTTGGTGTCCCCTGTAAACCTGACCCCGTAGCGCTCTGTGGTTTCCAGCACTCTTTTGTCCAGCTCCTTGCGGTGCAGCCGCTCAGTGCGCTCACGAAACGGAAGAGTCGCTGCGGTCATCTCGTAGATGAGACATCCGAGACCCCACCAGTCAGCACTGACATTGTAGTACTTGTCACTAATGACCTCTGGAGCTGCATTCACAAACAGACGGATATATAAAAATAAATATACATATGTAAAAGGTGGAAACAATAATGGTATAGTAAATGGGAATAACACTGTTCATCCCAAAGGTGTTTAGTGGGGATGAGTCAGAGTCAGGGCTCTGTCCAGGCCACCTGAGATCTTCCACTTTAACCTAACAAGCCTTAACAGAGACATGTCTTTGTCCTCAGAGCTTTGTGCACAGGGGCATTGTCATGCTGGAAAATATTTGGGCATCTCAGTTCCAGTGAAGGGAAATTGTAATGCTACAACATACAAAGACATTCCATATCATTGTGTGCTTCCAAATATTTTGGAAAGAGTTTGGGGAAGATCAACATATGGGTGTGATGGTTACCACATACTTTTAGGCACACCACAGCAATTTGTCATCAGTTAAATTTCAACAATTAAAACACATCTTTTGACCTATTGTACTTGTTTAACCATTTCTAGTATGTCAATTTCTAGTATGTCCCACCATTTAATGTGTCCATGTAACAAATTAGTTCCTGTTACCTCACTAACCTCAAGTCACTTTTTTATTACAAGGAAACTGCAGTACTCCATCTCACACTGACTGTTACAAATTACTGACACTGGAGATTTCTTCCAAAAATGATAAATAAACCTCTTGTCCAAAAAAGAATTTAACTAATTAATTAAATGTAATTAATTGATTAATTTAAAAAACACATAACTGTATTAATGCTTAAAAACTGTAGGATGATATGATCCTTTACTGTAGGATAGTATGATATTGATGCAATATCTGAAGAATATTTTTTGAGCAGTTTTGTAAGTCATGTAATTCTTGTTGACATCTAGCCTACACATTAAATCCTATAAGATAAGAACTTGGTCTGTTCTTAAACCTGGTGAGAACATGACATACCCATGTATCCAGCTGTTCCCACTCTGCCACGAATGACTTCTCCTTCTTTTATGAATACTGACAAGCCCAGGTCAGATATGCGTATGTGACCTGAAAAAAAAGAAAAGAAAAGAAGAAATAAATGCAAGAAATGGTCACATTTAAAATAAATAAACGTTTGAGGAATGCTCTGCATTTATAATGAACAATGTACAAGGACTAATGCTTCTATTATAAGAAAATAACCAAGATGTCCTGTTATTTTTTTCCTTAGCCTCTGAACTATTACAAAGCATTGGCACTGAAGACTCCTTCTATAAATGTTAAATAAGCAAGCCTTGTAGATATTTGTTCAATAACAACAGAATTGTTTATTGTTAGACTTTGACTATGTGCCATACAAATCCCTATGAATAAGTTACATGCTACACCACTGTTATTTATCCGAACCTGCACATTAATATAAATCTGTGATTCATGTAAGAGCTGCTTTTTTTGTAAAAATTACTCAACATTTTCTAACCAATCAGATTTAAGAATTCAGCAGCGCTATGGTGTGATGCATCCCAAGTTTTTAAAACGAATGAATCATTACATTAAGTGTGGTGACGCTTAAGTGAATCAGATTTCATGGAGGAAATGAATCAAGTCATTCATTGTTCCTGAATCTTAAAATAGAATGCATAAGTAGATAAGGAACTACATGTATGATGTATTCCTGAATTATTTCCTTGTTACAGAAGCAAACAAATTCTACACTATGAAAATGAATATTTGTTGCTTCATAACACAGCATTTGAACCCTATTTTAATGTGTTTAGTGTGTTTTCTTGTAGAGATGGATGCACTAACCGTAATCATCCAAGAGGATGTTTTCAGGCTTTAAATCCCTGAAATAAAATAGAAGTTGATTATTATTTACAGAGATAAAAGTAAATTCTAAAAATGAGCATTAAGCTTGTTGAAGCAGCGTTACCTGTAAATAACATTGTTTTGGTGAAGGTGATCCAAGCCACAAAGGACCTGAGCTGCATAAAACTGCACCCTTTCCTTGCTTAATCCTGGAAAACCCATCTTATATATGTGAAACTTCAGATCTCCTCCGTTCATTATGGTCAGCACCAGGCAAAGAGCTTCCTTGGTCTCATACGCATAAGCTAAACTGACCTATTGCACAAAAAGAAACAACAGCTTTTGTAGATTAAAGGAAAGGACTATTTTGTTGATACCGAATGACATGTGAAAACATGGGATCAGGTCTCACCACAAATCTGCTGTTCACCTTCTCCAGGATTTGCTTTTCATTAAGCGCCAAGATTTCTGCTTTCTGCTTCTTGATGCGCTTCTTTTCCAGTTTCTTACAGGCGTACATTTTTCCGGATGCCCGAGCCTGGCATGCACATACCTGAGTAGCACATAGTTTCATTTTGATATTTAATAGTGACACAACAAGATTGCAAACAGATTTCCATTTTACTCGCATCCACTGAAATTAAAAGTTTCTGAATATTCCTCTACAACTGTTGCTGGTGTCTGCATCCTTACCTCCCCGAATCCTCCTTTTCCCAAAATTCGATATTCTCGAAACGAGTTCCTTGTGACTGGGTATCTGTGGGCAGAAACATGTGTTTAGCTTGTTATCCTACATCCACAGATATCCTTTATCATCTTTGCTAAAAATTAAAATCGATCAGACCTTTCAACCATCTTCCACTGCAGGAAACGATCAAAATACATGCTCTTCTGATAATCTTTGAAGGGCTGTTTGCTTAAATATTCATGCAGTGCCCTGGAGCAAGAAAACGCAAGAGTTTAACGTGTGGTCATTTAGCACACTCACAATGCAAAACGTGTCTCTTGAGAAGGGGCAGAAAGAAACTTACTTTCTGCAGTCTCTGAAGAGACTGTAAGAAATGTCTTCCTCTAGGTTTTGTTGGCATATGTCCCGGTGATTTTCTGGTATCTCCTGCACAAATTGAGGAGACTGAACATATACATAAGCTAATATAAACAAAAATACAAGCAAGTGATGTACGGATGTGAGGTTAGTAATGTTTATATAAGTACAGACATTTGATTTGTGTGTCTTATGATCTTGTCTAGTCCAGGCTTTAACATACTGACAACATTTTGAAATAGATCACATCATTAACATGACCAGAGGGTAAATAAGGATTTGGGGAGCTCTACTACTTCCATAAGTACCAGCAATGTATATATGATTATTTAGAGTGCTCAACATTCATATCAATGACATGAGGCCTCAGAGTGGCTTGCTTTATCATTAGTAACTGGCATTTCCCTTTGGTGGGAGGGACTGGGTTACTCTCCCATCTGTCAATCAGAGTGACACCAACCTATCATGGGAGTTTGTGTTGAGAGTAATGTACCTGAATGCTTTCTTTGTTAGGGGTATAGTCAAATCCACCATTGGCAAGTCCAGGAAAAGTCCAGGATTAAACAAGAACAAGTCAAGACCATGTCTTAAGGAAGCTGAAAGCAAGTCAAGAGAGACTGAAAACGACTTGGAGGGTACGGCACCGGCTTTAAACTGCTGTTGAGGCAGTCAGTTTTGGTCGCTGTCATGGAACATTTGATGGCTTCGGCATAAAGGAATTAGTGTTAAATCTATAATAAATTCAGAAATTATGCTGTTTCATAATTTGCTCAAAATCTTCTGGTTACACAACTGCACTTGACTATATAGAGAAAGAACAATATTTATAATTGCACTCTCTCTCTCTCTCTCTCTCTCTCTCTCTCTCTCTCTCTATATATATATATATATATATATATATATATATACTTTATAAACTATAGAACGAGACTATGCCATACCAGTGCCTTAGACCAAGACATAAATTTGTTGGCCAGACCTCAACTTTTCAGTTTGGTCAGTATCTTTGGTACTGTTACCTATCATTTTCATTTTAGTCAAAGGATATAATATGTAAGTGAGGGTGAAGGAGCTCTCCAGATGCAGATTTAACCCCTGGCCTTTACTAGTTCAGTTATATTGTGAATAGTGTTGAAAGCTATATGTGTATTTACTGCAGTGTGTTGCTTTTATAAGTTTGTTTACCTCTGAGTTGAGATACTTTGAAATAATTTCATTCCCGTAGCTTTTCCATTTCTCGGGTGGTATGACCTCATGCTCATCCTGAAAAAAACAAACAGAAGTGAAGACCTCAACTACTAGCTAAGTTGCAGGAAGCTTTGTATAGTTCAATTCTGGTCACAGCAGCTCAGACATTAATCGTAAGTTTATATTTATATGTGATTGTTAATTATTATTTTATTCCTTATATGGCCATAAATCTATGGACACCTAACTATCAAACCCTAACTATGTGCTTTTTTGGCATCCAATTCCAGATTTATTCCCCTTTTTAATCTTAATAAGTTCCATCCTTTTAGGAAGGATTTTTACCACATTCAGCTCTTTTATGTTCATTCAACTACAAGAGCATTAGTGAGGTCAAGCCCTCTTGATGGTTGAGGAGAGCTGGGGTACAGTCAGCCTTGCAGTTCATCCCTAAAGTGTTGAGTGGGAATGAAATCAGGGCTCTGTGCATACCGTCTCATTCAGGAAGTCAATGCAGCATTTGAGGTCTGGTTTTGTCTCACAGTACAGTTGGAATAATGCCTTTCCTATAGGTTGTTCCACACACAGGCTATTGTAGTCTCGTTCTGTAACACACACACACACACACACACATCATTGCATTAACACACTCTGGTGCTTTGTGCTTCTAGAAATCTAATCTAAGAAAACTAAGAAATCGAATACTTTTTTTTTTTCATTTCGTATTGTTGAATTCAGCATCTCACCAATATTCTGTTCCAGCTCAGCGCACTTGTTAATGTGAGGAAACTGCAGCAGCTCTTTCCATCTCCTGCTTCTTCCTTTGTGTTTGCCACCACCACCTTCAGGGACACGAGAGAGAAACATGATCGTTACAGAAAATGTTTATTAAAATAGGAAAATTGAATTAAAACGGAAACACTGTCTAAATACAAACTATAGCATGAGCCCTGAATCTAACCCAGAATTATGCATGCTTTAGTTGTGGGCTCTGTAAGTGTTTTTGGTGTTTTGGTTTTTGAACAGCTTATGGGTCTTTAAATTTACAGTTACATTTATGGTATATGGCAGACACCTTATCCAGAACGACTTACATTCATCTCTTTTATACAACTGAGTAACTGATGGTTAACAGTCATGCTTAGGGGCCCAGTAGTGGCAACTTGGTGGTACTGGGATTCGAACTCACAAACTTGCCATCATTAGTTCAACTTCCTACCACTTACCTCTTCTCCTTAAAATGGCAATAGATGTAAATATGTTCCTAATGAACAGTGTTAACTGTTAACAACAGATAATTGGCTTGACATACTTTATGGTGACTTATTTTACTGAACAATGTAAACTTGCTCAAAGATTATTATGTGGCATAAATGCAAGATAATGTGAAAATATTCATG
Organism: Hemibagrus wyckioides; assembly: GCF_019097595.1. Taxonomy (NCBI): domain Eukaryota; kingdom Metazoa; phylum Chordata; class Actinopteri; order Siluriformes; family Bagridae; genus Hemibagrus; species Hemibagrus wyckioides. The sequence continues at coordinate 10,436,901 of NC_080725.1, forward strand.
ATTAACTTTTCTGGGGTTGGTTATGCACCTAGGTATTTGTGGCTTTAATTATACATCACAACTAGTAATATATTCTGTATAAAAAACAGGCATAACGAAGACTCCATCCTTGTAAGAAATATGACATTTGTGCTTCATTTTTGTATCAGCTTCCATTTTATAGAAATTAACATTGACAACATTCAATATATGTCTTGTGTGTCATCATCACTGCTTTCCATTACTGAATGATTTTTACAGTACAAGTCATTTTTCTTTCAGAAAGAAGCAGTTGCTACATGTTTAGGAGACATTTTTGGAAGGAGTCTCCGGTGTCAGTGCTTTGTAAGTTTTCCACCATGCAAAATCTTTAGCATGGAGGGTTTTGCAGTTTTTTTGGTAATATGACCAGCTATAATTATCTTATAATTAACTTCAAGAAAGAAAAAGGTGAGGAAATGATTGTTTAAAGATGTGACTTTTGTTTTGTTTTGTTTTTTTGTTCCACAATGTAAATGTAACTATAAATGGATAAAAAGATGTACAGAGAAAATTACTAAATGATACAGCACCAAATCTCCCTAAATGGCAGTTTAGTAACAACTTCCTGTACATTTCTGTAAAACAGAAGATATATGTAATCTAGATGCATTATCATAGGCCGGGTTCGTGATAAACCTGAAATTCTTCAGAGCTTTTTTTCTCTGTATGTGTACAGGAAATGGCATGAACAGTCACCTCGATCATATCACCTTACACTGCTAAGGCAGTAAGTAGCTGTACTTGAAAGTATAAAAACGCACCTGGAAATGAACTTGTACCTGGTTCTACTGGTTCATCTACTGTAGATAGCTGAAACTGTTGCCTTGGCTACAGAGAGGTGTGGTAGCTTTATATGGACATATGTTCGACTTCATGAATGGGTTTTTACTGTCAGAGAAGGGTGGATGGCACTGAGAAGGAAACCATTTCATTTGCTTTTCTTTAATTGTATTACACAAAAGCTATCTTAGAGCTTCATCAAAGCCATACAGCATGCAGAGAATTTGTTCAGTTAAGGTACTATAAGGGTAGTTTTAGCCTGACTTCTAATACTTTACACTTGAGGGTTTATTTCATTTCATTTGGGTTGCTTTTGTGTTTGTATAAACAATGCATTACACTTTAAGCACTGCATTAATTCTCTCACTTCCTGCACTTTTTACTGAAGTTTCACTTTGTGTTTAACACAAATATTCTTGAGTGATGAGAGTTGTAATGAGTGCTTATTTAATTTACTATATCCTTCCTGTCAGTTTAGACCAGTCTGGTCATTCTCCTCCCACCGAGAAGGTGGCTCAGCCTGCAGGTTCTCCACTCACAGGATGCCTTTTTGTTTTTGTTTTTTTCACCCCTTTCTGCCTCAACTCAAGAAACTGTGAGACCACATTACCCCCATTTCAGATTATTGTAAACATTAAGTGAAGCTCTTGACCTGCTTCTGTGTGATTTTACGCATGGTGCTGATTGGCTGATTAGAAAACTGCACTGTATACAATTTATTATATTAAACACAGAGATTATACACTGCTACTACATGCTGATCTACTACTGATTGTTTGAAGACGTCCTTCAGATGCTGCAAGGTTTCGTTCTAAGCAAAGTTTTTGCTTTTTTTTTTTAGTTTACAAGGGTTAATGGAGAAGGTAGCAAAAGCAGCAAACTATTACTTAGCTCTTTGAGAAATCCTGGTATATGTAAACATGTAATATATTTGTGCAGTTAATCTGTACAAAAATCTCCTTATTCACAGTATTTCTATGTTTATTGTATGATTTAAGTCTTGTGTTGCTCTTGTGTTAAGTCCTAATCCTCCCTGTTGCTCTTGTGACTGTTGTGACACCAATTTTCCCATGGGGATTAATAACATACTCCACTTAAGACTTTAAGATCTGCTTCTCAGTTGCATCACTTGATAATTCACGGGCACTGGTGACATTATATTGTGTTTAATCCTGATAGCATAACACTGTTTGAGCCCGAAATTGTAAAATCTTTGCACAGCTGTTTACATTTTCTATGGCAACACTTCTCAAAGCATTCAACGTAAACCACCCAAACGGTCCACATTTTTGGCTTCCATCAATTAATTCATAACTAGTTAATTACCATGCTTTCAGGAGGTGTGTCAGAGTGAGGAAATCACCACACTGCACTGGATTCCATTCCTCCGAAATCTGGAAATAGACACCTCAGAGCACCGGTTCTCTAGCTGGCTCAATAATCCCCAGGCAATCATGTTGCAGACTTTCACCTTTGTAGAAATGCTTTTACTTCCTGACTGCTCAGTTTAGGCAGGAGTACAGAGAAACTAAAAGTGAATTATGGGTGTTGTGTCTTCTAAAAAGTAGTTGCATGGAGGCTGAATGTCAAAAAGTAACATGTAAATATATTCCAAGCATAAAAGGCCCTGACTACATGTTCATCATGTCTGACCCTGCATGACTAGCTAGTTCACAAAGCAAGACAAACTCTGGATTAGCTAGCTAAATTAATGAGATTGAACTAGCACTTTGCACTTTACCAATATATATATATATATATATATATATATATATATATATATATATATATATATATATCATATATCACATATCAACATCACTGTACCATATTCATTCATTCATCCATTCACTTTTTATTCAGATTCTACCTTCTCTATTTTTAACATATTTATTTTACTCTTGCAATTTTTTTTTTGCAATATTTTCCCTATATGCCCTAGATGTTATATTTATATTTTATAGTATCTAATTTCTGCCTTATTTTTATTATTTTTTTTTATCTTAAAAGCACTTCACAACATGTCTTACTGTTGACGATTGTGTACATGACAAATAAAATCTGAATTTGAATTTAGCTAATTTAACTACTTTAACACCAAACCTAAAAACATACTTCTTCAGATTTGATGGGGAATATTAAAGACTGATATTTTATTTTTATGTGCAAGGCAAACTCCAGCTAAATAAAAAAATATAATAACACAAACAAACAAACAAACAAATAAATAAATAAAATTACTAAGGAAAGAAAAAGAAACTCTGGCATGGAGAAAATATTAAAAAATAATATTAATAAGCAGAACAATGTATGTTTTTCCTCTCACGCATTTACTGAAATAAGAGCATGATACTGAGTACTGTACAAATCTTCCAAAAGAAGATAAAAAACTACTATTTAATCAAATATTTTTCAGCTTCGGGTGTAAGGTGTTAAGATGAGGGCAAGTGTGGAGTGTGAAGACTCCTGATTTAGGTGAACTTTTTTCTTTGTGCATGTAAGTAAACCAGAGCATGAAATGTCTTCTGTAAAAGACCTGTGCTGGTTCTTTTATTACTTCTACCACCTTCAAGTGTACATGAAATGATTTGTGTGGTTTAACTTAAACAATCAAGTCTGTCTGAAACAACTACACAAACACCTTCTCAAAGGCAACTCGAAATACAAAGACAGATTCGTCTTAGTGTCTATATAACGACCAACCTGATGTCTGGCTGTTAAAATTGTGGACAGTTGAGTTCACAAAAAACATTCCAGGTATTAATTAGTATTGAATAATATGCACGTTAAAAATAGTTGCAGGAAGTAATGGAAGAACGTTAGAGATGGTATCACTTCTGAAATGTATGTGTGTATGTATTGCCACACCTGCATTCCGCTTGTGCTCTAAGCTTAAAGATTCTAAATTCATTGACTACGTTTAGAAGCTTTTTTGAGAAAACCTGAGTAATTCTATTTCTCACAAATAGAAGTAAAATTCTGAGATCAGGAACAAAAGAAGGAAAAAAAATTAAAACAAACAAAAATCTGCTCCTAAAATCTGGAACACATTACCAAAACATAATAAGTATGAATTATTATTCTAAAAATATTATTTTATAATTATTAAATATTATAAAGATTATATTATTTTATATTAGATTTTTATAGAAATATTTTTTGCATGCTTGCTTCCTTTATAGACTTACACATTATTCTTTACACGTTATTCTTATTGTACACATTTACTTCAAGATTCTTTATCGTGTTTGTTGTGCTAAAATATTGTGCACTTGCCTAATTGTGAACTGATTTCCTGTTGCAAAATATCATTTTAAAACCATTATTAATTAAACACAGTGAAATGAAGTAAACGACTTCTCGACACCTCCTGCACCAAATTACGCAACCTTTTATTTTGCCCAGCTATGCTGATAATGCTGTATTAGTCTTTTCACAGGTTCGAAGAATTGTTCCTTCACTCTTCATGACTCAACAGACAGGTTCAAGATTTAGCGTTCTAATTTTAGACCTCGCACAAATAGACACAAGTCCAACCTGTTTGGGACTGTAGGGGTTATCAGATTTGTATCTGTTTCCTGAGTTCTGTGACGTACTTTATATGGGCAAGGACTGAGCGAGGAGGAAAAAAAATGTGGAATGTTCTGTTTTGCAAATAGTCCCTGAGAGTTGAAGAACGCTATGAAGAACACAGCCCGGAGAAAAATACACAGAATATGGGTCTGTAGAACAAAATGGACATTTGGAAAGATTGAAAGATTAAGGATTTCTATAGTCTGATCTATTTATATGAATTTATACGGCTAGGATACTGATTTAGGACACAACATCTGATGGATTTCAGTCACCTGGGTCATTATGGTTGCGTTGTGTTGTAATTTTGCAACCGTTTCACTAATCCATTACAAAGAGTCAATGAAGCAGCTTGGATGAGTTGCAAACGTGTCTAAGGAGCATACACGTCTGCAAGAACAACCAACAAAAACAGAACTCTTCTCCTCTTTATCAGGGACAAAATATAAGATAAAAGCTGTCTTACCTTCTCTAGCCCTGATCAGTGCAGTGTTTGCTGCCATAGACTCGATCTCCATCCCTGCACTCTGTCAGAAATCAGCAGACGTACTAAAACCTGGGATATTTTGCCTTGACTTTACGTGTATGCCACTAAAGTGAGATTCTAAAGGAAAGGAAGCTTTGCATTCTTCACTTTGTCGTATCCGTGTTGTCAGGACCAATGTGACTTGTACTGCAAACAGACTCTAAATACTAGCTCTGGTAGCTCTGCATTGAGCACTTAAATAGGAGGAGGATCGTCACAAAAAATGTGACATCGTCAGTCTACCAGCTGGACACGCTCGCTGCACTTGACGTCACTAGTTAACACAACTTTACCCTGAAGACAAAAGGAGGGAGCAGAGACTCTGGTTTACTGAAATATAATAGCAGACGGGTGTAGGCCTGTAGCAAATAGAAATAATGTCAGGATATTGTGATTGTAGGTTAGCCTTACACAACCTATCTAACACCTACAGCAGCTCATGTGTCAGCTGGCCACTGGACTATCTAGAAATGAACTGGTATGAATGTATGATTTGAATCTGGAAAACTTTACTACAAATGAACAGTCTTTAATAATAAACAAATGCCTTCTTAATGATGAATTTGTTTTTAGCATATTGATGAAGAGCCTATGAGACATATGAAAGATCTGGTAATAATACTATTTATGACTTAAGCAGGCTTAACGAAGATTAATTACATCATTAAAAATCAGTGGCATTAAACGTATTGTGTTCACCAATCACATCTATACACATATCTAAATTTAACCTTTAGTAACTACTAGCATTCCACGGACCTTCATGTGCGTTTGAGCAGGAAGTCCTGCAGCAAGATGATTGTCAGAGTTATTTTTAAAACATCATGCTGATAATCTTGTTTGATTTGAAAGCAATGTTCACATAGCAGATTGTCCCATGTTACATAAAAAGTTTCAGTTAAACTACATTGTGTAAATAAAAGACAACGTATCCTGTTTAAGTCATGATATTAATGAAAAGAATGCATTAACAAAATGTTAAGTTTCAAATGGCTATTCATGTACACTTTGTAGAACAAACTGGTTTATTTAAAGCTCAGTATGCAAATTGATTTAGATAGATAGATAGATAGATAGATAGATAGATAGATAGATAGATAGATAGATAGATAGATAGATAGATAGATAGATAGATAGATAGATAGAACTTTATTGTCATTGTAAAGTACAGGTACATAGCAACAAAATGCAGATTTGCATCTACCAAAAGTGCAAATAGAAGAAATTGTGCAAATGAACAAGTGCAGATAAATATGTAAATATGTGTATCAATGAATAAGGCTATGTCAGTATGTGCATTGAGAAGTATGTGCAAGTTGTATTTACAGCAGATAAAGTGTTGAGTGTAATTATATATTGTGCAAAAAATGTGTGCATTATGTACATTGTATGTACAACAGTAACAGATAATATACAGTGTATATACAGATAGTATAATATAGATAGATAAACTAGGTGTAATCTATGAAATTAAAAATATGTACATTATAATTATATTATACAGAGAAAATGTAAGGATGTACAGGGTGAAGCAGAACTGCAAGGTCGTGAAGTGTAGTGAGCCATGAGTGTCCTAGCGGTGTAGTGTAGAGTTCAGAAGATGGTTGTGGTTATGGTTGTGGGGAAAAATTTTCCCTGAACGGTTGAACAGTTTGTGACTAGGGTGGGAGGAGTCCTTGATGATTTTGTGTGCTCTGCCCAGATATCTACTGTGCTAAAGGGACTGGCAGGTAGTTGGGTGCCGATGATGCGTTGGGCGGTTTTCACCACCCTTTGCAGTAATTTCTTTTCATAAACCTTGGAGCTGCCATACTCTCAATAATGCAGCGGTAAAAGTTGGGCAGGATCTTGGGGTATAGGTGAACTTTTTTTTAGACTTCTCAGGAAGTAAAGACACCAGTGTTGAGGTGTTCTGATGCCAAGACAGATCCTCAGAGATGTGGACACCCAGGAACTTAAAGCTGGAGACACGCTCTACTTCAGACCCCCTGATGTAGATAGGGCAGTGTCTACTGCTGTTAGATTTGCCTTGTGGGACGCCGGTGTTCAGGATGAGGGTTGAGGATATGTGATTATCTAACCTTACAGACTAAGGTCAATTTGTTAGGAAGTCCATAATCCAACTGCATATGGATGTGCAGATACCCAGGTCACTGAGCTTAGCGAACAGTTTACTGGGGATGACTGTATTAAACCATGTGAGATAGTATGTATTGCTATTGTCCAGGTGGGTGAGAGCTAGATGAATAGCAGTGGAAATGGCATCCTCTGTTAACCTATTTGGGCGGTAAGCAAAATGGTGTGGGTCCAGTGTAGGTGGGAGACACAATGAGGTGACTCATATGGTGAACCAGCTTCTCAAAGCACTTCATATGGGGTGTTTATATATATATATATATATATATATATATATATATATATATATATATATATATATATATATATATATATATATATATATATAATTAATGTATCATGTAGTTAAAGGGATTAGCAGTTTATATAAATATATGGGTGATGAGTCAATTTGCATATTGAGCTTTGAACGAACCAATTTGTTCTACAAAGTGTAGCTGCATTGTCAGTGTATTTAACTTTTACCACTTTAGGGTTCTGCCTAGTCAGTCAGTCTCACTATTCCTGCCAATTTTATAATAAACTGTACAGTAATAAACAGTAAAATCTTCCAATAAATCTTCAATTTGCTTCTAGTCAACGTTCCAAGCATATAAAGTATTAATTATTTAATATTCCTACTTAATGGATGCATTTAAAGAAATTTGGATAAATCTTGAAATTAATCTTGAAAATAATTTGGATAAATCAAGTATTTATTAAAATAGTATTACACTAATGTATAGTCACACACCAAAGAGTCTTCTGGACAGAGGATATGAGGCAGGTAGTTTAACACGTATTAACTTTCATAAAATCCTCATTCACAACTCCATCTCACTGTAAATTCGGGTGAAATAAGAATTACCTCTTCTGAGGGATGTTTTTTTTTTTTTTAAATTGTGCTGTTTGACAGACATAATATGATGTTCAATAATGGGAACTGCGACAAGAGCTAGTAGGGGCCCACTGTGCCAGGAGTCATGCTGCCCCGCTGCCCCGTGTGCAATCTCTTTGAACATTTTCAGTGAAGCAAAACACAAGACAGTTACTGACAGAGCTGTCAGAATTATTTAAATAAAACCTGCAGCCACCAAGATCTCATTTTATAGCATAATCTGAGTTCTAAAAGATCATCACCAATTTCTGAAAGCAAGATTCGGAGAGGAAACGTGGTTGTCCATCACATCCATATATCAAAAATGTGTGTGCACCACAGTGACCTTGATTCCTACATAAAAACTAAGGAAAAAGCTTTTGTCATCATTTTCAAATGCATTTTTTCTGCCAATTTTCAGAACTCTCGTGTGCTTTTTAAGATGAACATTAATTGTGATGAGATTTGGCATCCCTGATTAAAACCTGGCAACCCTGATGAAATGATCCATCACTGGGGTGTGTAACAAATTTGGAAGAAAGAGCTATCTACCCCTTCTACATGAATATGCTCACAATTGGCAAGGGAAAGAGTATACACACTCCCACCCACAATTTTTGCTCTCTTTGACTTCTGGCATTGGATGGTTTTAATATTGATGGGATTTGAACTCATGATCTCTGGATAATAGGGTGAACACATTTCTGTAGAATCACACAGGAGCTCATCAATCTCTGGGTTATTGGACAACTCCTCACATCACATCATGCTGATTATTTTCCTACAGCACGCTCTGTTGTGTTTTATTATTTACTTGATTTTATAGGAAGCAGCTTTTTGCTTGTTGGTGAATGTTTTATTGTTTACGTGTGAGATTGCGTGTGATTTGGCTGTTTAATGTCAGTGTCTCAGGGCATCACAGAGTTTTCAAGTTGTCAGAGTTTTCCTTTGACTAAAGACAAATTGAAAACTAATTAACTCTCGGTGATTAAACTTTACCACATAAGTAACTGGTACTTAAGTTATTCAGCTCTGGTGACTCCCGGCTGTACAGGTAAATTAAAGGTATGATTGTAATGGACCCTAAAGCCGTGAACCGCCGTGCGTTTAAAAGCTTTCAACCAATCAGCAGCGAGCACGAGAATATGCTCATTCTATTGGTGCGCTGCGTCAATCCGGGCTCCAGCGTAAAAAGCCCGTTTAGTATCCGAAAGGTACCAATATGGCGGAGGTAAGATTGAAAAAAGATGGGCTAGGCTACGTTGGTTTAACGTTAATTTCTCGACTCAGTGACCGGTATATCGGACATTTCTTATATCATTATTACAATGAACGTCGTATGTTTATGAAATGCTGCTTTTGTTTGGAAAATAACGGGTTTTGACGCTTTAAATACGACTGGACGCTGATCAGTGACTTAGGCCGGGCGTCGGTGTTCGGCGTCAGCTTTGCTAGCTAGCTAAAGGCAGCCATTTAGCGGCTAGCTAGCTAGCTAACCCAGCTATACGATAGTGATGCTTCTTCGTCTGTTAAATGGTTAGCCGTTTTCGCCACTTCATCATTTATTTTATTCTGTTCTGTTATGTGTTTGCGCGGTAAAACGCTATTATTGGAACAGTTAAATTATTTTCTGTAAATCTATTGCCTGTAGAGCTTTTTTGAAAATTGTTTTATTGAATAATACTGTAGTGTTTTTTTTTTTTTTTTTACCGAGCGCTAGCCTATTAGCTGGATTGCCTCAGCAAAGTGACGACATCAGATGGCAAAATCGTTCATCTTAATTATGTAATAGCAAGTCGATAGTAGATGGGTTTCGGTATGTATAACACGGTTTCGGAGCTCGACACCGCGTATTGAATATTTACAAAGTGTAGAAATAACTCTACAAAGAACTTGGAAGCGAGTTTTTAAGCGAACAGTCATGAAATGTAACTTGGGTTATAAATGCCCGCCATCCACTCATAACACATTTCCGACTGAGTTCGGTTCACTTCTTACCTGAGGGGATCGTCTGCGTTTGAAATAAATATCAGATGTATAAAAAGTCAGCAAGCGCTATTTTAACTTGTGTTTAAGGATGTATTTGTCACAAATTATATGGTATGATCTAACAGTTTCCCTATTTTGGTCTTCCAGGCTTCCTTGGGAAGTACAAGCCCAGGTAAACTTTGTTTTACAATTGTCATCTAAATTTTTTGCTATCCTTAAACTTTGATTTATTTTGCCCAAAATTTACATCCAGTCATTTTTGTCAAATAATCAGGCCTACAGCTGTGATACATTAGTACGTGTTGGTTTTTGAGCAAACTAATTTAAAGTTGAAAATCCTGTCTATTATATGAAAAGGAAATATCCCAGGATTTATCTCTGTGACATTAGTTTGTTGAAAGGTTTTTGTTATATTATTGCAATGAGCATCCTCTGTGTTGGACATTATAAAGACAGCTAAATGTGAAATAAGTTTTATTTTCTTAGTATCTAAGCTGTCGTCTTGTTTTTGGCAGTTGGCTCTTTGTCATCGGAAGATCACGATTTCGACCCAACAGCAGATATGTTGGTCCACGATTATGACGACGAGCACACTTTAGAGGAAGAGGAGATGCGAGAAGGGGAGTCAAATGGGAGTTCGGAGATAGCAGATCTGGAGAAGGTAGAGCTGATTTGTTTATTTTCAGCATTACCGTGTATGATGTGAGCCCAATTAAACAAAAGTTTATTTAACAGGAGGGGAACATGCCATTGGAAGAGCTGCTTGCCTTGTATAGGTACGAACCATCAGTCAGCACAGTCGGAGGGTCGAGTGCAGACAGCTCTTCAGTCGAACTGACGGACGAGTTACCAGACATGACGTTAGACAAGGTACGTTAAGTTATTTTTTTGAACCTCTGAAACTTGCTAATCTTGGTTTTTAGTTTGTTTTTACTACTTAAATGGCCCGAATTATGTCAAGTGATTGTGTCAAGTTTTTTATTTGTTTAAATTTTTTTGCCATTTAATAGAGTTGCATATTATATTGTCTCATTTATTAATTCTAATTAAAGTTAGAGTAATGTGTGAAAGTTTATGTAAGCCAAATCAAAAGTGCAATAATGTATTGTAAATTAATTGGAAGCTGATTTATCGAGGTGTGCATTAGTTAATCTTTTTATATGCATATTTGTATGCACACTTGAGCATAAATTGGTCTTCTGAAATTACAGGAAAATTTCAGAAATTGAAATTGTTAATGTTTTAGTTCAGTAAACTTACAGATAAATTGGTGTTTATCCAGCTTGATAAATGAGACACATGGTTAATCATTATCACGATGTTGGCCTATGCTTTGTAGCAAACTACAGTTGTGGAGGTGTCTTCTGTAAGCGTATTTTAATCAATCAAATTGATGTACCTTGTAACATGTCACAGCTTCACCAGTTTAATATATTGCACCACATATGAGGTCCATATTGTATTGCCCTAGCTGTAAATGCAATTTCTGTATTCCTTGATCAGGAGGAAATTGCTAAAGATCTGCTCTCTGGAGATGATGAAGAAACCCAGTCTTCTGCTGATGACCTCACGCCGTCAGTGACTTCGCATGAAACCACGGATTTCTTTCCCAGAACTCTTCGCTGTAAGTCTTTGCTAATATTATTAAACTAATTTCTGTGCAAGTTTCCTCATCTATTCCGCAACACCTGACTCAGTAGACAATTATACCAAGGTACAGGTAGGTAAACATGTGCTGTACATCATTCGTTGTCTTTGAGTGAAAACTGCATCTGTGTATTAAATCCCATACTTGTTTTTGATCCTTAACTGGTTCCCATATAGTTTTTTGCTTAGTTAAAAAAAAAAACTTTAATGTAATGGTCTACACGTGGAAAAATCTGTATCTTCTGGCTTTAGATTAGTAATTACTTCCAAAATTAAGACGGGGGGATGATTTTTTTTAATGTGTGATGCAGCTGACAAAGGTGTAAAGTTTGAGGGACTTAACCAAGTTAGTCCATATGTTTAGCATCTCCCTGCTGCTGCATGCCAAATTTTAGATGTTTCCTGGACAGGGAAGTCTCGGCTCTGATGTGTCTAGTAGTTATCAACTGTACAAAAGGTACACAGGTGTGTATGTGAATAGTACTGTTGTGTCTAGACCCATAAGCATAACCCTGGCTTAATGGATAATGTAAATCTTCTTTCTTTTTTTTTTTTGTTGCAAAGTACACATTTTCAGTGTGTAACAAATTGTGGTAATGTGTTTTTGTGAGGCAGATCATGGAAGGGGGTGTGTGCTTGGTTTTTTTTTTTTTTTTTTTGTGTGTGTGTGAAAGTTAAATATGGTGAGGGCTTCATTGGATGCATTTTGTGCCAGCAAGATTTTTTAGCCAATACGAAAATGGGCTACTTCTGAGTTGACGAGGCAGACTGAGATGTCGGGCCCTGGTCTATATAACATTTCCTGTTTTCAGCCAAATTATGCAAACTTTAAAATCTAGCCCAACATTTATGGTTTTACATTGGGTTTAGTGCAGCTAACCTGTATGTGCAACATGATCAGTCATAATCCGATTTTCTTATATGGTTGTCATTGTGAATAATTCTATTTTTATATTTGTCTGTATTAAAAATTTAAGATATTTTAGAAGTCACCATGCCTAGTTAAGGCTGTAATTTGAAAATTAAATGGAGCTGATATCTGTGACTGTATAAGAAAATATTTTCACTCAAGTACAATCTTAATTTCCAATTAATGATGCAGTGTGATGAATCCCCTTTTTCATTTTTGAGTAATTTCTTAACTGCTATGTGTATGGTGTGGTTATTAAAGATTGTGGTCATTCTTTCAGGCTTTACTGTTTCATGTTGATTTTGATGCCAAAACTGACCGACAAGGAATAATGAAAATGTAAGGACTGACCACCCAGTTGTTGTTGTTTATGATTGAAGCTGCGTATTGAAAGTACTATTCCTATATTGTTGCCAGCCATGAAAGTATGATGTAAAGCTGTATTTGACCTCATCACTGGAAAAGTTGAAGTAAACTCTGTTTAATTGTGGATGGGATTTGAAGTCATGCATTTAGAGTCCATGTTTACGTTACCAGCTGACAAGGAAAGACGTGTTTCTGTTGTTTATGAAAATGGCAGGTGCAATGACTCCATTATTCACAGTTTTAAAAGTATTTAAAAAAAAGCAGTAGGTGTAAATATTAAAAAATGAAGATAAGAACAAATTGTTACCGTATTATCTAAATTTGAAAGCGTCAAAATCAATGCAGTTTTCTTTAAAGCAGCTTACAAATATAACCTAGTATTTCTAGTAACCTAGTAATTTTTTTTCTACTTCTGCAGCCAACGCTATTTATGATGGAGATAAAGAGTCTGAAGGTGAGGAGGACGGTCTGAATGCAGAGGATTCTCGAAAGGTGAGCCCTGGATTTTAAAGAAACTGTAATGTAATTAGTGAATAAAAATCCTAGTTGAAAACCAGTGGCAATTGTTGCCATTATTTTCAATGCAAAGCTAATTCACACTTATCAAAGCTATGAGCTTTCACTAAAGAACCATTCTTTTCTTTACATAGAACAAAAAAAAATAGGCACAACGCATTTTTGGCCACTACTATAAAATGTTTTACTGCTGTGACAGGCATGTGGAACAGATAGGATAGTGCTGCAAGTGTCGGTGCAACCAGATTTTTAAAACTTTGTATGTTGGCTATTACTGTGATATTAAGAAAGTGTTTGGTCAGAATGACTTGATTGTAAGAAGTATGTCTGTTGTATGCAGTGTGTTTATAATAATCTCATTTCAACAGGAAATAATGGTTGGATCTCAGTATCAAGCTGAAATTCCTTCCCTTACCCGTTATAGTGAACATGAAAAGGGTAAGTATTCATGAATATTTGTGATTGGTTTGACTTAAATGAAGTTGTCATGAAGTTGTGCTACAAAATGTAGAACAGTACCTAGGACAAGAGCTTTAAAAATACCAGCTACCCTTATTAATCAATGTAACACTTAATACAGCTCAGACAATATTGGATTTTCCTGATGCGATTAACATGATTGCTTGAAATCTCCAGTTTATGAGAATGAAGATCAGTTACTGTGGCAGCCAGACGTACTAGCAGAGTCTAAAGTGAAAGAATTTTTGCATGAAGCCACCTTTTCCTGTTCTGATGGTGCTATGAGGGATCGAAAAGGTCTCGTTAAAGACAACGAACAGGTAAGATTTACAGAGTGTTGTCCTTTAGAGTTTGGATATCCTTTTAATTTTTTGGTATTTGTTGATTCCTTGGATGAACCTTTTTGAGCTTCTCAGATGAAAGAATTAGGATATTTTACAGCATTGAAAGGGGTGTGGTGGTTGTTTTTTTTTTGGTTTTTTAAACTGGTGAACTAAAATCATTCTGATGTCATTTATTTCCTGCAGGCTTTGTACGAGCTTGTCAAATGCAACTACAATGTCCATGAAGCGCTTGAAAGTTATCGCAGCAAAGAAAAGTCATCAAAGGGTATGGATGCTTGTGTACTGTTGAATATCACTGGGTGTGTTTGGTACAGGGGCAGAATGGAACTAACGCGCGTGTCCTTTCAGGTGATATGCTCCCATGGACTGAAGAAGAATGCAGGAATTTTGAACACGCGCTTCTTTTGTATGAGAAGAATTTCCATCTTATTCAGAAACACAAAGTAAGACAAAGACCTTTACTACTGGGTTTTGGATGATGGGCTTCATTTAAAAAACTGGATACTAACACCTATTGATTATTTGGTAATCCATAAATAAAGATGAGTTCTGGTAGCTAAAAGTAATTAAGCTGTGATTAGTAATCAGTATTTCAGGACAGTTTAAGTCACTAACACTGGAACTGCTCCTCACTGCTCTTTAATCGTTTTTCCTCAAGGTGCACACAAGAACTGTTGCAGAATGTGTTGCATTTTACTACATGTGGAAAAAGTCTGAACGCTTTGACTTCTTTGTCCAACAAAACCGGTTTGGAAAAAAGAAGTTCAGCAGCTACCCTGGTGTAACGTAAGTTTATTTTCTACCTTCATTCTGATGTGAAAAAGATCTATCATGTGTTTGTAAAAGCTGACTTATGCTGATGCTTTTTTTCTTCTGACTCTGCAGGGACCTAATGGACCGACTGGTGGATGAAGCTGAGGGTCTGGTGGATAGCTCAGGCTCTGTCTGCTCTAGCAGTAGCGGAAGGATAGAGACTTCAGCTGACCAGCAGCTCAATATCCTCAATTCCATCACTGCCAGTGACCTCTCTGGTGAGTTCATGCCTTTTTCATTGAAACCCACTGCCTTATCACAAACCAGACTTTCCACACCGCTGTTAATTGTATACCTTGTTTACACCTGGACACGTCTGCTATAAAACTCAGTTCAGACATCAGTATAAATAATGCCAAACATAATTGTCAATGTTGAGATTCATCCTATTTAGGAACCAAATTGTTTTAATGCTGCTTGGCATTTAATTGTTGAAAAGCAACACCAAGCTTTCCTTTCACAGTGAAATGAAGTGGTTAATACATCAAATTAATGAATTCATAATGTGTCCAATTCATCTTTTCATTAGTTTTGGTCACATTCTGTAATTTGTGCTCCTGTCTGATATAAACAGATTCACTTATGATTTAATATTTCAAAAGAACATGCATCTTGCAGCTTAGTCTTTACGTGTCTGACATTTTATCAGTCATAGTGTGGATGTGAGACATGTTACTGTTGGGTTTATGGCATTGTATTAAAAGTACTGCACCATATTTTATTTTGTCAAACAAAGGTTAACTGAAAGCAAGTCTGAACTACATCTACTTAAATTGTATGGACATGTTCTTTAGACAAGAGGATATATAAGACTAAACACATCTGAAAAATCAAAATGGTAATTCTGAATTAGTGTAACTCATGTAAACATGATGATTTACCCTTTAATTTGGTTAAAGGTTAAATAAAAGTTTGGTCCCATAGATGCATGTCTTTTTTTTTTTTTTTTTTTTTTTTTTTTTTTAACATAATTTAACATGATTGTTTTGAGTGTCTGGTAGTAAGTCAAGGTGGGTATTAAGACACAATTATTCGATGAGTGTATCAAGTTAACCTCCCATGAGTGAATTATTGTTGCGTATATAGAGATGGGGACTTGACCTAGATCATGTATTTCCTACAGCGCTAACCAGCAGTGTGGCGTCAGTGTGCAACCCCAGTGATGTGGGCTGCCTGGACTCGTATAGTTTCTCACCACTTGATGGCCTCCACCGCGCTTCCCTGAGCCACAGTGAGCCACTCAGCTTTTCTGGCAATGGTGATGGAGACTGCCTCAACCTCCTGGATGCTGGTTTCTACCATTCTGAGCTGGGGCAGCTGAATGTGTGTGGTGAGGATTGCGAGAGGCCCCCTGCTAAGAGGCTCAAGATGGGCTTGCCCGAGCCCTTCCTCAACGAGCGCAGCATGGCCGTGGACTTCACCAGCACCAAAATGGCTGTCTCAGTTACTGACTTCAGTGACTCGGGCAGCTACATGGCAAGCCACACGCTACATCAGCACACAGCACTGCAGTCAGAGTGAAAACAAAATGCCTCGCTCCACTTCACATTCGGACCATGTACATAGCTGGTCACTGGAAATTCTATTCCTTTTTTTTTTCGTTTTCTTTCTTTCTTTTTTTATTATGTATATGAGTGTATATATGTACAGAATCCTTTTTTACTATGACATCAGTGATGTCTTATTGTACAGACCTTTAATCTTGAGTTCTCAAGAGTTAACAGCCATTTATTTTCAGTCCGTAATATTTTGGAAAGTGTCACGCTTGTCCTGTCCGAATACTGTGGACACCGAACCTGTGAAGTCAAAACTTTTCACGTCGGTAGTTCCCACGAGAAAATGCAGAAATCCCCCCCCCCTTTCTAGCTATTCTAGCATCTTAATATCCGAGAGGTGCCGAGCAGTACCCAAGCCTTGCGTCATTTAGCAGTTTTGTGCTTACTCCAAATTGTTTCAAAATGGTTTCATTTGGAGCAAAAGACTTTTTGTAAGTGGAGCCACTGTGCCTCTTAAAGGAGCACTTCTGCGCTGCAGTTACCAGTGAATGTTCATTGATATGCATTCAGGTGGCCCTGCGATTAAGGCTTCAGACACTCCATTTTGAGAAATATACATTACATTTCCTTTAAATGATCCTTTTTATATCTGGTCACACAAGCTTTATTGCAGCTGTAACTAATATTTGTAAATTTCTATTGATCAGTAATTATCATTTGTCGCACCGTATTTGAGTACTTGCAGATCTTTTCAGACAGAAGGAAAACTCTGCTCAACAGTTCAGGATACGGTTTCTTTTAAACATTTTTCTGTTTATATGCTTCATTTTGCATTCTTGTTTGTAGTGGTTGATCACTTTGGGGGGGTATTTATTTTGCTCTGAAAACCATTGGACTGCACATTGGTCACAAACTTTAGCTGTACTCGTTTGAATTTGTGAAATTTGCTGGAACATGTCCTTTTTCTGTGTTTTGGTGTGTGTTCTGTTGCCATGAGTGACTGCGTATTTGAAGTAGAATTGTTTGCATGGGAATCTTTAGCAGTAGTTGCTGGCGTTATTTTCATTTTTTTTTTTTTGTTTCATTTGTTTTTGTCTGGATTAGCTCATCCCTGTACTCAATTATGTATATATTTATATTAAGTACATTATGTGGCCCCGTGTTCTCCTGGTCACTGCCAGGATAATTTTATTTTTTTTCTTTCCCTAAAGACATGGAAGGCCGTACTGCTATACTAGATATCTAAATGATCCACAGAGCGATTACACTAAATTGATCTATGCATTTATTACAGTAATTTCAACCTGCACATGGTTAAAAATTATTTGAACAAACTGAGATTGTCTTTAAATATTATCTTTCAAGCCACATATCGATAGACCTTCTACCCTCATTCAGTGAGCTTGTTTAAAGCTCTGCCCTTCACGTCCCATGCTCACACGATTAAGTGTGTTTACCTCAATCTGGGTTTTCTTTGTTCCTGTACTCTTGCGTACTCACATGGCAATAATTTGTAAATATGTACAGATGCGGACGTAAAAACCTTCCCACATTCTCTTCCTTTGCAAACAGACTTAAACTTGAAAATTCTGTGCTTTTGAGTCTGTAACTTGAGTATTCCACAGAAATGCCTTTACTTGCTTTACCGTTTAGCCGATTATATATAAATATATCTATATATTTTTTTTTTCTGTCGGGTTTGCTTTACAAGAGATTTGCTTAAGAAGTTATTTATTTATTTATTCACTTACACTGCAAGTGGGTGTAGTGTGTTTGAGGATCAGTACATGGTATGGGTGAAGCTCGCCGACCTCAGCGATTCAGCGCAGTGGTCCGTGTACAAGCGCAGCCGATAGACTTGTGCGCTCTCTCTTCACAAGGATTAGTGAAGTAGTTGAATGTACAGTATTACTACGTCTTAGGGGTTTACTGAACTCATCTGAAAAAGGAGAGAATGTTTTGCTGGTTAAGGCACAACCCTGGTTTGCAGTTTTGCCTTAACGTACATTACTCATTCAGAAACCTTGCATGTTCAATCTACCTGGAAAAAACACTTGCAGAAACAATGGCGCCTCAGAGTGGTGGATGTTTCCTAGACTAAAGTCTGTGCTGAGGATTTTTAAGAAAAGAAAGAAGTATGGTCTGTAACATTCATTTCCTGTACTTGAGGCCAGAATTCTCCATTTTGTTTGTTTTTCTTTAGATACTTGAAGGATGTGCATTGATGCCATTATTTAATACACTTAAAAAAAAACTTTAAAAAAAACAAAAAAAAAACAATAAAGTCCTGTAGGTTGTGCAATTAATTTCTCCCTCCAAGGATAAAACAGAGCTTTAGGAAATTGTGTTGAAGTAACTTATTCCTGTCCAAAGTTTGTATGAAAGTACTAGCTTAAAAATTGTTGTAAATGTAGTGATGGTTGTTTGCTTCCAGAGGCATACAAATTTATTGTAAATTTAGAGACCCTCCTTATCAGAATGTTATGTTTTAGATGTTCATTTTTTTTCATACATTGACTCTGCTGGGGAAAAAACAATAAGCATTACAGTAAAAAAATTTATTTAACACTTATTTTGGTGTAAAGAAATTCTAGTGTTAAATAGACAATCAAACAGCAATTATTATTCAAAAGGAAATTTTATCATTCATAATGTTTGTACATAGACTTTTTTTTTTTTTGGGTTTTTATTTTGTATTTTACGTTATACTTAAATAACTGGCAAACACTTCCAGGAATAAAGTTCTGGAAATATTACAAACGTGCTCTTGACTTTTTTTCAGCTTGGTATCTGTGTAATTAATTGACTGAATTGTAGTCTATGCTGATGGTCAAAGGACAAAAATAATAAATCTGACCCTGTTTGAGTTAGTACACACTATGCACTGCAGTGACTCGGTAAAACACCTTGTGCAAGCAAGAAAAGGGAATCCAGTTGGTGTATGAAAACAGGGAGCTTAAAAAAAGCTTCCAGTGAAACCAAAAAATAACCTGGTTGTCTGGTTTTGGGACATTTAACCTGTACATAAGATGTCCCACTGTACCTGTGGCTGCAGCCAGTTAGATCAAACAAGCAGCTCAATTTCTGCCTCAAAAACTAATCTAGATACAAAACTAGGCTAGTTAGCTGATCCTAGGACTGTAGGACCATTCTTGAGGTTAGACTGAGTTTCTGTATCAGCACAAAAAGTTGATGCCAACCAGCATTTTTCAAAAATAAACACCCAAATGTTGGATAATTATACAGTCCTCAATAAACTATTCCAAAATCTGGCCCCCGGTGGTCCAGTGGCAGGATCCTGTGCTCTCATTGCCGCGGCCCGGGTTCGATTCCCAGGCAGGGCGCCGGCCCAGCCACGGAAGAGTTGATTCTCAGTGCTGGTCCCAAGCCTGGATAAAAATGGGAGGGTTGCGACAGGAAGGGCATTTGGCGTAAAACCTGTGCCAAATCATGCGGATCAAATGATCTACCACAAAACAGCAGACCCTGCCATCATACGGGACAAATGCTAGGGAAAAAAAATAGTTCAAAATATTTTCTTGTATGTGAAACCTAGACTCAGTATTTATAACATAATTGGCTAAATCTTTTGGCTTATTAGTTATTATACTGATGTGTGTCCAATGTGCCTACTTCTGGACAGCCTAATGGCTTTTTATGTAACGGAAAACAACAGCACATCAAACTAATAAGAGAAACTTTTCTTTACTGTCATTGAAACAGGTTGTGAGGAGGCATAATCAAGACTCATGCACTATGGTGTAATAATTGGAGAAAAGTTCTTCACCACTGTTAATCTCCCTTAATGACACAAGAATGACACAGCGCAACCTCCTGAAAGAGAAACCACATCAGACTTAGTGGTGATAAACAAGATGGATGTTTCAGTAGTACTAAAATTAAGTCCATTAAATCAAGTGAATTTGTTTCTTGCCTTTGTACATTATGTCTGTAATTAACATTAGGAAGATACTGACGAAATTCTATAGGAAAATCCTCGGGAACGTCAAATTCCTGGTAGCACACGTTGGCAGCCTTTTCTGGGGATCAAAAAAGAGAATGGGAGAGTTTGAATAAATATATGTCTCTAGTATCTCAGTACACAGGCCAATATCACTGTCTATCGTACTATGAAGACAGTGTACAGTGATGTAGAAAGCTAAAACCATTATGTAGCTAAAGGAAATATCTAGAACAACTTGGATATTAATCTTCAGAAGATTCAGCAGCACTTTAAGCTTTTATTCTGTCCAGCTCTCCAAACTTATTCTGTGCACACAGCTCAAACAGATCTGCTTCTAAACCTTCAACTTTTATCTTCTAATGCAACCATCAACGTCATCATGCTAGTCATTATAGATTTCTAGTTAAGCTGATTGCACAGCTGCTACATACTTCTGTGGTGGATTTTTCATTAATATGAATAATACTACTAATAGTAAAATACATCATAAATATTTGAAAAAAACTTTTTCACTTTCTTATTTTACTAAATATTCCAGAAGTCACTTGCCATTGGAGCAGTTGTTGACATACTGCCCCACCGCCAGGGGGTTTTCTGGGAAGGGAGTCAACCAAGAGCTGTCGCTCAAACGAAATGGGCCAAGTCGATCCCGCCCACTGCATGACCTATGGCACAAAACAGCACAGACTCGCAATTGTAGGACAGATTGCAATGATTACACTTCTGTATTTTTGTCATGTTGGCCAAGTTAATGGAGTTTCGACTTACTGAAAGACTAGCCTGGAGAGTCCTTTATCATTGCCATCGATCAAAACAGCATCGATGCATCGAAATACAAACGGGTTCCGAATGGACTGGAAGAAAATGGGTTCGTCGGCCTGATAGATGGTTCCTGTGGGAATGGAAACAATTATTTTTAAGATTAGACTGCAACAATCATGCACTGTGGATTTCAACAAATATTTCAGTAAATACACTATATTGCCAAAGGTTTTGGAACACCCCTCCAAATCATTGTTTGGAGTTCAGGTGTTCCAATCACTTCCATGGCCACAGGTGCATAAAATCAACATAAAATAAAAATGTAGACTGCTTCTACACACATTTGTGAAAGAATGGGTCACTCTCAGGAGCTCAGTGAATTCAAGCATGGTAACGTGATAGGTTGCCAACCTGTGCAATAAGTCCATTTGTGAAATTTCCTCACTACTAAATATTCCACAGTCAAATGTTAGTGGTATTATAACAAAGTGGAAGCAATTGGGAACAGCAGCAACTCAGCCACAAAGTGGTAGGCCACATAAAATCACAGAGCTGGGTCAGTTTGGGGATGACCCCTTCCTGTTTCAACATGACTGCGCACCAGTGTACAAAGCAAGGTCCATAAAGACATGGATGAGCGAGTTTGGTGTGGAGGAACTTGACTCGCCTGCACAACCTGATCAAACTACATCTTTGTCATGGGAATTAGAGCAGAGACTGGGAGCCAGGCCTTCTTGTCCAACATCAGTACCTGACCTCACAAATGCGCTTCTAGAGGAATGGTCAATTCCCATAAACACACTCCTAGACCTTGTGGAAAGCCTCCCTAGAAGCTGTTATAGCTGCAAAGGGCGGGCCAATTCCATATTCAACTCTACAGATTAAAAATGTGATGTCATTAAATTTCATGTGCATGTAAAGGCAGAGGTCCCAAAACTTTTGGCAATATAGTGTTTATTTAAATTGAAAAGGGAAAACACTAAAATGTGCAAGGCGGGGAAAATTCACTAATGCTAATGTAGCAATTAAAATCTTGATCAAAAACCAGGCAATTATGTAAATTATTAAAGGTTGCATAAAATCTCATGTTCACAAAAATGTTTCATTTCATTTACCCTCTTAGATAACTGATGGCTTGAACACCAAAACAAACAAACGAAAAAACCCAGTATGTTAAATGGTGCTGTTTTATATGCATCACTGTGGATGAAACAAAGTATAAACCATTAAAAATGTATCCTGAAAATACCAAGTCATTTAAAATGGTTTAAGCCATGCATCTTACAATTATTGCATATAATATTCAAAACTTAGATGTCTTACTATGTAGACATTCAGCACCATGAGGATTTAAAGAGGTTTATGAAAGCTCAATGATAAAATAAAAAAAAACTGCCAAAACATCTGAATGTTCAGAATAAAAGTTTCAAATATTTATGAAATATGATGCATTTTACATAAATAGTTTCTGAGCAGTGTATTCCTGATTAATATCCATGACTAATGACATTTCTTGAATCAGTCCCAGAAAGCAAGGTCAATGTCTGTCATTCTTTTGGGCCTTTGTTGTGTGCCAATGTTAAGCAAATATTCTTATGTTTATTGGCCTAATGTTGTGGAGGCACGTCCAGATCCAACTTTAAATCTACTTTATCCAAAACAGTGTTAATGTGAGGTAGATTTCAGTCAATATATACAGTAGGTCTCTCTGTAATTTTTTTGGAATTCTCTACTGAGAATAAATAAAAAACACCCTCATCACCATGAGCTAGATATGAACTCTAAATGAGTTGTATAAGAGAAATAAAGCTCTCAGGTTTATGTGACAGCAGGTCAGAGTTTTGGGTGAAAATAAGTGTGTTTTATTTGACGTATAATTAAAGTCTGTTGTACCTGGATACATGGCTACAGGTACACCTTTGGGCACCTGTCCCCGGGTAACAAACACCCCAACTCCTGCGCCTGGCAGAGAGCTGGCCATTTTCTCCACACAGAAGCCCAGGGTGTGCAGCATAACCTCGCCAGGCGGCGCTTCCGGGCTGCGCACCGCGGCATTGTGGGTAATGTAGTAATGGCGGCGAGTGGACTCTGGTAACAGGCGAAGCTGTTCGGTGTGATTGCTCGCGTCGTTTCTAAGCAGCTCGGTAAAAAGTCTCACGAGGGACGCGAGGACATGGTCATCGTCCAACCGCTTGTCTTCAGCTCGCTGTTTCACCTGGCGAAGGGTCCTACACAACAAATATACAGCAAAGAAGGAAACTATCCGGGTTACGTCTCAAACCGGATATAGCACCCGAGACAGCGCACTAGCCATCACAACAAAGTGCACAGAAGTAAACAAAAACTCGTCCCGATAGTAAATCAAGCAGCAAGCTATTATACATCGTGCTACACAATAAATTTTGCTGTGCAAGCTGTATAGTAGAAGTTAAAGGGTATTTTAATACCTGTCGTTTTTCCTCAGATTTAAAGCAATCCAGGGAACGAATCTGTGTCTGTAACATTTCCATCTTTCCTCCAGAACTTTCAGTAAATTCTTCCTCATGCTATGAAATCGAGAGTTGCGGTCCTGTGAATTACAAACGCGCTCAGCAGAGCCACTGTCGCCACCTAGCGGCCGGGAGAGCACTGCACTTTTTACCCTGTCGCACACACGTCTGCTGAGAAACCTGATTGTATCAAAACAATGGATTAATCTTACAATCACACCAGGCTAATGTTTTCTGTGCTCTAAACACCTGATTCTACTAATCAGCTAACTGCCCTTTGGGAGTTGAAGTGCTGTTAGAGCAGAAAAAAAAGATGTGCAAGACAAGGTGTAGTTACTCAAGGATCAAGGTTGGGAACATGTGGATTAGAAAAACAATAGCTACTGGACTATAAATGTGTCAAATTGACTTTAAGTGACAATATTGGTAATGCCAACATTTTTTAGCTCAGAAGTATAATATATATATATATATATTAGCTTAAAATCTATACAATGGTCTCTTAAATGATTAATAATATTTGTGTTCATTGTACACTGCATTTTTGTAAAGAGTGGTTATTTGAGTTACCATAACAGCTCAAACCAGTGTGGCCGTTGTCCTCTGACCTCTCTCATCAACAAGGCGTTGGATGTTTTTTATTTGTCACGCCATTTTGTGTAAACTCTAGAGGTGTGTGTGTGTGAAAATCCCAGAAGGTCAGCAGTTTCTAAATTACTCAAACCAGCCTGACTGACAACATGCCACCGCTATAGTCACTGAGATCACATTTCCCCCCATTCTAATGTTTGAACATGAAGTACGTGACCTGTGTGCAGAAACATTCATGAAATGTTCTAGTAGCTTATTAGAGTACTTACACCAAAATGTTGATTATTGTTAGAATTACATTAGATTTTAGGCTGAAATAAAAAACGATAACAGTTCATAGTATTTTCTCCCAAACTCTTTCTATAAATTATTTATCTTGAGAGTGTCTTTACAGGGGGAAAAAATCTAAACACTAGATTTTTGGCTTTAATTATTGCATACATATTAAAAATGCACAAATAAATGACAATTTTGTAATTGTAAAAAAGTAAGAACATCCAAAGAGCTGTTGATAATCGATTGTGATATCTATATTTTTATTTCATGTAGTGTCTTCCCTTAGGGATTACAGTAAATCATACTGCAGTATGTGTTCTTTTCTGTTCTCCATTGTTAAAAGATATTAAAGATCTTGATATAGTCTGAAAACACATTATTACAAGATATTTTCTAGACGTTTATTTGAGTTCATATTTGCGCCATTTAAAAAGGCCGAGTTCCTAAACCGCGGTAATTGATTACACCATCAGTGACTCAAGTCGCCTGTTATTGGTGATCACCGGGTGAGGGGGCGTGGCAAACTGTAACCTGAACCTGATTGGTTCCGTCGTGGCGCCACGCCCCCAGCGCGAGACTCTGTACCTCAGGAGAAATGGGGATAAGGTTTGATGATTGTGTGAATCTCAGACCTATTTAGAATTAGGTGTAGGGGTTAATTTTCCGGTTTATCCCCCCCCCCAAAAGTCTCGTGTTGATTGTAACGGCGACGGTTTCAGACGAGTGACGCAATCGATTCGGCCCGCAATCATAGGATCGCACGCGAGCTCGTTACCGCAAGCATCGATCAGGATGGCTGGCGCGACAGCGAGCAGTGGCTGTCAGAAAATCCGCGGCGCTCAACTGCAGGAGCTGCTCGAGTCCAAACACAACGTGCTGTTCGACTGCGACGGTGTGATCTGGAACGGAGAGACGGCGGTGGCGGGAGCTCCCGAGGTGGTGCGCGCGCTCAAGCAGCGCGGAAAGCGAGTGTTCTTCGTCACCAACAACTGCACCAGGCCGAGGCAGAGCTACGTGCAGAAGTTCGCGCGGCTCGGGTTCGCCGATGTGGACGAGAACGAAATCTTCAGCTCGGCGTACTGTTCGGCTGCTTACTTGCGCGACGTGGCCACGTTCAGCGGCAAGGTGTTTGCCATCGGCTGCCCTGGCGTGCACACCGAGCTGCGGGATGCCGGTATCACCGTGGTCGAGGAGGAAGAAGACGGACCGGACGTCAACATTTCCAACTGCGCCCTGGACTCGGACGTGCGCGCCGTGCTTGTGGGCTACGACGAGAAATTCAGCTTCATGAAGCTGGCCAAAGCCAGCTGCTACTTGCAGGACTCTGAGTGTTTGTTTTTGGCCACTGACCCTGACCCTTGGCATCCTCTTCGTGGAGGAAGAATCACACCAGGTAACAAGTGTTCTTGAGGGATTCCGTCATCAACACTGCACCGGTTTACAAAACCAGAACCAGTCCATTAATTCCATTTTGTCCATTAAAAACCGACACAACGTAGACAGCTACTGTAGTAAAAACCTAATTCTTATGAATGCGTTATTCTTATAATGTATTATGAATGCGTTATATGCAAGAATGTAAGACATTATTTTTTAGAAACACGTCAAATTTGTTGCAAAAAGTCTCCGAGAAAAAAGCGTCAATTAAATGATTCATTGAACGATTCTGAATCAGAGAGTCGATTCAGTACATATACCTTGAGTTTCTATTTCAGTTAGCTCAGTTAGCATCTAGTTTAACCTAATGTCTGATATTTTCTATTGCGGAATGGGGCTAAAAACCTTTACGTAGCTACTCTTTACATAGCAAAGTGGTAGTAAACACCCAAAATATCTTGTACATTGCTTTAAATAATTATTAATCGCTTATACAAAAGTTTGTTTTCTGAATGTGTGAAGAAGTGCAAATACATTGGAACTGCAAATAGCTACACCGGTTTACAAAACCAGAACCAGTCCATTAAATCCATTTTGTCCATTAAAAACCGACAAAACGTAGATAGCTTCTGTAGTAAAAGCCTAATTCTTATGAACTGTTTAACCCTTATTATTTACTAGAAGTACATGTGTGTAGAAGTGCAATATACACACATACAACTGCAAATAGCCACTCATTTAAAATAAGATTCAAAAACTTTTAATTCAGCTAAACAAACAAAAAGTCAGCTCCAATCCATCCAGTGGGCCTTGTTTAGATAGATTGGGACAAACTTTATTAATGTAAATACCAATAACACCAAAATGTAAGAGTCAAACTAAATACAGTTAATCGCAGAGCTTAGAACTCTATCTAATTTAGACCAGCCCCAAAAAAACAAAGCAAAAACAGACAAGTTTTCCCCTTCAATTAACCCAACACATTCTCCATGGCCTTATACAGTCAACATCTTTGTTTTCACTATAGCACTGAGTAATTCTGAACAATCCATTTTCAGGACATTTCCATAAACACCATTAAATGTAAAGTAGTCATTCTGTGCAACACACAGATAATTGTATTAAAAAAATGAATTTTTCAAAGCCATACTCAGCACAATTGTGATATGTGGCTAAGATGATAGTGTTTAGTTTGGCCTCTTTTTATAGAGACACCCCCAATGCCTCTTCACTCCATCGCCATGCTAGTCTGTTAAAAAAAAAGATATTGCTGTAAGCGCCCAGCGCAGTCAGATATTTATCTGCAAAAAAAACCCATGCTGTGCTTCGGCATTAATGATAAACAACTCAGTAGGAGGGTTTAATAATGTAGATATTCACTGATTGGTTCAGGGTTTGACAATCCATATTCACTAGCGGCTTTTGCTGTGTCATGTTTCCTATTTTTGTGGTAAATTTGACTGAAACGGTGTGATGTTAAACAAACCTGAAATTATTCATATCTTGACTGACTGTGTGAATTGTGCTTTCACATACATTGAAGCTTTCAAATATACCAGCAGTCAGCAGGGTAACATCGTTACAATAGAAAGCTAAATGTATTCGTTATTAATTAAAAGTGGCAAAAATAATATTAAAAATGTAGAATATACGGCTTTATTTCACAATGCTTTTTTTTTATTGTTTTATTATTTTACTTTATTTTTTATATAACAGCAGCTCTGACAGTAGTCCTGGCTAAAAAGCAAATCGCAGGTTTATATTTTATACTTTAAACATGTGTAATTGTTGACATGATGACAAGCTGCCATTTTTTTCTTAAAATCTTTAACAGAGACTGGGTATTGCTGCTGGAACATAAGTTATAAGCAGAACTGATCAGTTTTGTGGACATTTAGAAACATGGGATGTTAATATAAATGGAAAAAAGTCTCGTGTTGTTCATTAATGTATAAAAAAAAAAAAGAAACAAATAGCTGTGATATAAAAGTAATAAAACACTTGATATTGGGATATGCTGTTACTGGGAAAAGATTTACTTTGGGGTGATAAGAGTAGCCGTTTTTTATTTTAATTTATTTTTAATTTTTTATGACTTTTTAAAAAAAAAAGATAAGTCATTCTCTTTGTACATTGTTGTGTTTATCTTTGTTGAGTATGATTGAGCTGAACTGAAATCCATAGATCACTGACAATGAATGAAAGGGCAAAGCCCAAAGAAAACAGAAGAAAATAATCCATTCATGATTTTAGACAAATGATGATAATTCACATTTGTAAACTTAGTATTTATTCTCTTGTGTAGCATGTATTGAATACACAACTCACTGTTGTGTATTATGTTATATCCATCTGCACTAGCACAGTCTACAGGTGTATTGTTGACTTGTTGAGTGTTCTTTATGAATAGGATGAATGCTTTTTCTATTGTGGGAGGGAACCCAACAATGTCAAAAGAGCTGTTTGAATAAACGTCACTCCAGGGTTAAGCACATTCACAAAACACTGACTCTGTTTCCTGCATCTACAGGTTCTGGGAGTCTCACTGCGGCTTTGGAAACCGCCAGCAGCAGGAAGGCCACGGTGATCGGCAAACCGAGTCGTTTCATGTTCGAGTGCATCGCCAGTCAGTTTGATTTAGACCCAGAGAGCTCTTTGATGGTGGGCGACCGCTTAGAGACTGACATCGTTTTTGGCGTTAACTGTGGCCTTTCCACAGTGCTCACACTAACGGGCGTCTCGACCTTTGAACAAGCACAGGTTTACAAGGACAGTGACGAGCCGGAGAAGAAGGACTTTGTGCCCGATTATGTGGTGGAGAGCATTGCAGATTTCTTGGAGGCTTTGGAGGAGTAGGAAAGAAAGGATGGGGTGGTTTTGAACTCCATAATAAACCCCAGAGCACACAGCTTTTGCCTGGTACCCAAAACAGTCATTACTGTATGTTCAGTGCTGTTGTTCATGGTGTACAATTATACGTACGTGTCATCATAGCAGGAGTTCTCAGTTCATCATCTGTATTAGATGACATGGACGTACCATTCGGTTTAAGTACTTGAATGAATAATGAGCACATTTTGAAAGGAGTAGTTTAGCCAAAAAAAAAAAACGTTCCTCACCCCAGATGTTGTCGATCATAATTAATGTACTATAGTTTTGTTTCTTTATTTGTGACTTAAATGAAACTAACAAGAAAGAGAAGCTTAGTCAGGGCCTGATATCCCAACCCCACCACCTGTGTGTCACTATTATAGATATTTTTAGTTCTATGCATGTACATCTAAAGGAAGTGATGACATAGAAATGTGGGGTGTCTGATTGGACTGGCAGTTCCACACCAATCACAGATTAAACCTCACCGGTTGACTACACAACTTCACAAAATCTGGTTAATTACATCCAAATGAAATTGTATCGGATCAAAAAGCAATATAAAACGGACAAGGTTGTTTCAGACCTGCCAACTCCTGAAGATTAATAATGAAATCACAGCCCAAAACCTATAGCAAGAGATTTTCAGTCTTTGGATCATTCATGAAATAAGTCTTTTTGAGGAAAACTGATGCTTTCAG
Source organism: Hemibagrus wyckioides (assembly GCF_019097595.1). Lineage (NCBI taxonomy): Eukaryota > Metazoa > Chordata > Actinopteri > Siluriformes > Bagridae > Hemibagrus > Hemibagrus wyckioides. The sequence goes on from NC_080725.1 coordinate 10,466,364, forward strand.
ATGACTGAATTTTTCCACCATAGTTTCGTGTTGATTAAAAAGGTTTGCGTCCAAACATGTCACTTTACAAATAATTTTAAATGGTCAAACATCCTTAACAGATCCACTTGATTAGTGTTAACTAAATACTTGTTCAGGATTTTATCTCACATTAACAAACTGAAAACATTTGACGGTAAAAAGCTGAAACACGGAAAAGCACAAAAGCATAGATCAAATAGATTACCAATGTGAGTTGGATAAAGTGGGCGGGGCCTCCAGTGGGTGGCAGTTAACGTTGGACAATTTAAAAAAATAAAAATGGTCTGATTGGCTCGTCTTCTTACTCTGTTTGACATGATCTGGCAACTTTGGTTAGATATGCACACTTTTAATTATAAAGTTGTGGCATGTTGAACAAACAATACAGTATCTATGGGAGAGAACATTTATGAATTGAAAGACTGCATCACATTTTTGTTAGTCTTTTATGTTTGTAGGAAACTACCTCGTGACTTTCCTGCTGTGTTTTCAACCCTGCAAATCCTTGCTTATTTAGCATTGTGCCAAACGACTGCTCAGTAATGACGTACACTATATTGCCAAAAGTATTCGCTCACCTGCCTTGACTCGCATATGAACTTAAGTGACATCCCATTCCTAATCCATAGGGTTCAATATGACGTCGGTCCACCCTTTGCAGCTATAACAGCTTCAACTCTTCTGGGAAGGCTGTCCACAAGGTTTAGGAGTGTGTTTATGGGAATTTTTGACCATTCTTCCAGAAGTGCATTTGTGAGGTCACACAGTGATGTTGGACGAGAAGGCCTGGCTCTCAGTCTCCGCTCTAATTCATCCCAAAGGTGTTCTATCGGGTTGAGGTCAGGACTCTGTGCAGGCCAGTCAAGTTCATCCACACCAGACTCTGTCATCCATGTCTTTATGGACCTTGCTTTGTGCACTGGTGCACAGTCATGTTGGAAGAGGAAGGGGCCAGCTCCAAACTGTTCCCACAAAGTTGGGAGCATGGAATTGTCCAAAATGTCTTGGTATGCTGAAGCATTCAGAGTTCCTTTCACTGGAACTAAGGGGCCAAGCCCAGCTCCTGAAAAACAACCCCACACCATAATCCCCCCTCCACCAAACTTTACACTTGGCACAATGCAGTCAGACAAGTACCGTTCTCCTGGCAACCGCCAAACCCAGACTCGTCCATCAGATTGCCAGATGGAGAAGCGCGATTCGTCACTCCAGAGAACGCGTCTCCACTGCTCTAGAGTCCAGTGGCGGCGTGCTTTACACCACTGCAGCCGACGCTTTGCATTGCACTTGGTGATGTATGGCTTGGATGCAGCTGCTCGGCCATGGAAACCCATTCCATGAAGCTCTCTGCGCACTGTTCTTGAGCTAATCTGAAGGCCACATGAAGTTTGGAGGTCTGTAGCGATTGACTCTGCAGAAAGTTGGCGACCTCTTCGCACTATGTGCCTCAGCATCCGCTGACCCCACTCCGTCAGTTTACGTGGCCTACCACTTCGTGGCTGAGTTGCTGTCGTTCCCAAACACTTCCACGTTCTTATAATACAGCTGACAGTTGACTGTGGAATATTTAGGAGCGAGGAAATTTCACGACTGGATTTGTTGCACAGGTGGCATCCTATCACAGTTCCACGCTGGAATTCACTGAGCTCCTGAGAGCGACCCATTCTTTCACAAATGTTTGTAAAAACAGTCTGCATGCCTAGGTGCTTGATTTTATACACCTGTGGCCATGGAAGTGATTGGAATGCCTGATTCTGTTTATTTGGATGGGTGAGCGAATACTTTTGGCAACATAGTGTATGTGCATGTCCACTTTAAAAAAAAAAGAAAAAGAAAGAAATATACAAACTCTGTGATTAGAAAGAAAGTGATTCTGCTACTTGATATTTATTTTTTAGACAAGGAGGCTGATCGGCTTCATCTGGGTACGCGGAAAAGTTTTAGTTTCATCTAAACTATTTCTTTCTAGTTTTTTTGGCGACATTCTACAGACGGCCCTGCAAAAGAGCATCCTCCCAGCTGTAATTATCTGAAAGCATGGCAAACGTAATTCCATTTAATGAAGAAACTCTTTGGGGCGATGATGAAACAGCATGCCATACACGCCCGAAGAAAAGGAAATATCTCTTTGATAGTAACTTTTGTGTAGAATATACCTGAAATTTTTCCTGTGAAATCCTCCTGCCCAGCAACAGGCTGTCTTTTGGAAAGTTTTATTTAATTGAGTAATAACTACTGAAATGTGGAGAATGTACTGTAGCAAGACTGTGGTATTCAACCAAGAGACTTATTTTCTGGTTGTGTAGTGAATTAATTTAATCTCACAGTGACATAAAATTCTCCATTCTGATTGGTCAGAAGGTGTTGGAATAATTTTTCTAAGGATCGCTCAGAAAGTAGTTCCGGCTGCAATGTGCTATTGTTTCCATAGTAACAGCTTAGCCAGTGATTTGTATGGTGAAGTGCCATATATGGTAATTGTCGATATGTTGACGTTTTCTGTAGGGAGATTCTTGATCTAACAATTTTGTAAGGAGTCTCCAGTGTCGGTGCTATTTAATGGTCAGAAGTAAAGCGTCCTGACACTGGATGTTTTGTAGTTTGGCATTACCATGATGACCTGCATGTTTGTTTTTTTTTGTTTGTTTTTTTTAATTATTATAGGATGCTGTTGACAAAGATAGCTGCTATAATGTAAGGAATGACGGAAACTGATTGGTTTCTATAATTGCATAATAATGCAATGTTCACTAAGTATGAAAAATTAATAAGATTTGGCAAATTGCAGAGGTGAAGGAGAATTAAAACACTTCTGCATGTGCTGTTATTGGCATGGTAGTCACTTCATCCTGTGGTGTTTTATTCCCTTTCATGATATCTAAATATACTGTGCAGCATCTCCGTAGCTTTAGCTGTTGACACAAAATAAAACCGAATTCTTCTCAGTGTTCTACAAAATTTGTTATACAAAGTGACAATCAGTATAATTTTGAACTTGACTGGTTAAGTTGCATCCAAGGGTCTATCTGTCGCTCAGCACATGTTCTGCTGTCTGTCTGGGTTCTGCAGTGGTAGCATCTGTGTACTCAAGCTATTGTGCCAGTTTAACGAACATGTAACATGTAGCTGGACTTGACATTTCTCTCAGTGTTGAATGATATTCTGTTCTGTTTTCTAGCAGCTCTTCCTGTTTGGTGCGGTGTTTACATCGTCCCAACTGACGTGTTTTCTAAAAGTAATTCTAGAGCTTTTTAAAGCTGCCGTTTGGGATTTAATGATTTATTACTACATGTAAATCTTATTTGAAAGATTTATGCCTTTTTTTTTGGAATCATAATCTTACAGCTTTTCATGAAAATTGACCTTCTCATATTTTATTTTGAAAAAAATTTTCACTCTACATTCATCCAGTCTGATGGAATATTTTCTTTTCCTGTGCACCTGCATTATAAACCTACTGAACGTTTTGGATTTGGCGTCAGTAATGAGTGGATGGAGTTGTAATGGAAAACCTGTATTACTGTTTATTATATTCTAATAATTGATTGTGGAAGTCCTAATCAAGCTATCATTTTTAGAATCAAAAAATTTTAACATAATCTTCTGTTGGATACCTGGACACTCAGGAATCCCAGGTAATGAGCAAGCAGGCTAAACTGCCAAAGAAGCATTAACTAAAATACCAAGCAAATGCTCTATGCCTTTCACAGATCTGAAACCAATTTTAAATGTATACATCAAAAATAAATGGCAATCAGAATGGAACCAATGTTTAATTAACAAGCTGCATGAAATAAATCCAAACATTGGAACAAAACATACATTTCCCTTTAATAACCGTTGGGATCAAGTCGTATATACAAGATGCAGAATAAGACACTCAAAAGCTACACCAATTTTTACTATCATGTAAAACCCTTCTGTCCATCAAACATACTTTGTTCGAATGTAACACTTTTACCCCTAGAAGAAAACTCTTTTATTCTGTTGACACTTTTGAAAAAGTTTTTAAACAAGTAAACCCATCTTCGGTTCCTAAAAAAAGTTAATCTTAAACATCTTATATAGTTTTAATATTGAATAACAAAAACTGACTCTCGCCAAGAATATAGCCATAGAAGCTGGCATGGTGTTAAAAAAGAAAGAAAGATATTCTAATAATTAGTGATCAATGTTCGGGTTTAAACTGGACTTGTGTGACTAATATAAAGCTTGCGTGATTGTGTCCATATGTCTTTAGCTAGACTGGACAGTCTGTATCTATATAATTTTCTTAAGATAAATATGAAGTTATTACATTTATTTAATGCCAAACTCTGCTGTGAGAATAATGTGTACATGCTGTGACCTGGTTTGGCATTTCTGTTAGTACGTTCCTGTGGTGGTTATAATTACCTTTTTAATAAAACAGTTCCCTCATATTGAAATGCTCTTTGTTTCTGTAATATGAAATGTTCTAGCAAAGCTATATAAGGAATCGAATACATTTATGAAGTTTAACATGAACTGTATTGTATAAAATGTACTGTATAAAATATTTCTTCGTTGACAGTGGCTCAGTTTGGCTAAGGGTTTTTCTTTTAAATTTAGCTGAATTTTTAGCAATATTTAAAAGAAAAAAACAATACATTGCTCTCAAAACATACTTTTGAGTAATTTGTCTCATCATCATTCAACATCTCAATTTAATATTGAACCACCCTGCATCTCAATTCAACTATCCCTCCTAAATGGTATCAGAGATCAGAATTACAGTGTCCCAAATTGTGCTACATGTTAAAATGAGGTCTACTATTTCCAGTAGATTTAGTGTTGATCTGTGCAGACTTTTTCAATTCCGATTGTTCACAAATCCTTGCATGACAGAGATATCAATTTTGTGACGGTTTGCTTCACTGCATTTTTTAGCACATTTTAGCTGCATTTAGAGAGGTGTAAATAAAATGTGGAAAAGGATGTAATAAATGAGGATATGAAGCTAGTGGGTGCAAGTGTTGAGGATGCAGAAGATAGGGATAGGTGGAGAGAGATGATTCGCTGTGGCAACCCCTAACGGGAAAAGCCGGAAGAAGAAGAAGAAGAAATTAAATGTGGAAAAATAAATTAAATGAAAAACTGAAATGCAAGAAGGACTTTTTTTATGGTGACCTAGGCAACAAAGTTCTCTTCTGGAAAAGTATTTACACATTTTTTGTACTAAAGGTTATGAGATACGATACTTTTAGTGCACAACTGCAGCGTAATACGAACTGCAGCATAATACTTTTCGTCTTAGTTAGATTGTCAGGAAATTCGGATGATGCAACTTCCTGTTTAACTTCTTGAACTATTATTAGAACTTCTTTAACTACTGTTTTGATTAAAATGACCTATTTCAATGATTGTTTTTAAGTGTAGTTATAGTGGGCTGGGAAAGATGCCCTGCAGAAACCAACTTGTATGTTAACATAATTTTTTACCTGAACCATTGCTTTACCTGCAGCAGTGTGTAACAGCTGGAGGTGCCAGCAGAGGGTGCACCACAACCCATTTTCACTAAAACAATTCAAATAAATAAGCTTTTCCGCATAGTAAATGACATGATGCTTTGAACGACCAGGAATGGAAAATATTTAGTTTTAATTAACTCTTGTTTTTTTCTTTTGTTCAAAGTCTTTTTATTGATATTTTACATGATATATCAACACTTTCAAAAAGAAAAAGAGGATGAAGTTTTCTTGCTCCAACAGAGCTCCCCACCCCCACTGCACCATTATTATACATCATGTTCTATACCATATTATTATTATATTAGAGAAGGAAGAATAAGGACATCAAGATTAACCATCAAATATTAAATTTGGATCCATTCACTCTACATATGTCAGCACTGGCTGCCAAAATATTGAAAAAAGTTTGACTGCAGCCTCTAGTGGAATAACGTAATATCTAATGTCTAATCTAATAATCTAATAATCTAATGTAAGTCCCTAATCCACTGATTAAAAGTAGGCGGCGATTTGTCCTTCCATTTACGCAATAGAAGACATCTAGCAATTAAATTTGAAAAGGAGATCATATTTTTTGTATTATTATCTAAACCGAGTTCTATAGTTAGACCAAATATTGATTAGAAAGAAAATTAAATATTAATTGCCAGAAATTTACAAGCTTAGAACATGACCAAAACATGTGTGAGCGATTGGATCTCAATATTACATCTGTCGCATAAGGAGTTTATATTTGGTGAAAATTTTGCTAATTTTGCTGTTGTCCAATGTAGGCGGTGAACCACTTTAAACTGAATGTCATAGACAAAATTGAAGATGAATGAACCTTATTAGTAATATCTTGCCATGTTTCTTCTGAGAAAATCAAATTAAGGTCACGTTCCCATTGTTGCTTTAATTTTGTTAGGGATGTTAAGTTTTGCGAAGAGATCAGAGAATATATCAAACCGATGATATTTTTAGAGAGTGGGTTGATTTTTAGAATGGTATCAAGTAGTGACTCTGAAGGTAGAACTGGAAAATCCTCAGTGTTAGATATCATAAAGCTACGAATCTGTAAATATCAAAGAAATGTGTTTTTGGAATGTTATATTTTGCTCTTGTTTGATGGAATGACATAAAGCTAAGATCACCATATAAATCTTTCAATGCAGTAAGTCCTTTCTCTACCCAACACTTAAAAGCAGCGTCTGTAATTGAAGGAAGAAACATATGATTTCTCATGATAAGAGCCTGCATTGAGAGGTCAGTAAGCGAGAAAGTTCGTCTAAACTGACTCCATATTTTAAACGATGTTCTAACAGTTGGATTCAGAGAATATTTAGACACTGGGTCAGAAAGAGGAATCTTAGAACAAAGTAAAGCAGACAATGCAGATTTGCAAGAAGCTTTTTCTAACAGCAGCCATGCTGGGCTGTCAGAAGGGTTAACCCAGTACAACATAAATTTAATATTAGAAGCCAAGCAGTAATGTTGAAGATTCGGGAGAGACAGGCCACCACAAGAACGATGTCTCTGCAGTATATTTTTACGCATCCGAAGGGGGTTTTCCTATTCCAAATAAAATCAGATATCAGGGTGTCTATGATCGTAAAAAAAAGATTTTGTTTAAAAAATGGGGAGACTTTGGAACAAAAACTAAAATCTAGGTAGTATGTTTATTTTAAGTGTTCTACCTCCTAAAGATAGTAAAAGCAAGTTCCATCGGTCAAGATCCTGTTTTAAATTGTCAATAAGTGGGCGGAAGTTAGCTTTATAAAGATTATGATATTCACGAGTGACCCAGATACCTAGGTATTTAAATTTTTCGGTACTTATTTTTAAATGGGAAAGAATATTGAATGAGATGTAGAATTTATGGGTTCACTTTTTCTGCATATTAATTTTGTATCCAGAGATTTTGCCAAAGTCATTTAACAGTCTGATCAGAGCTGGTAAGCTTGTAAGTGGTTGAGACAGGTATACAAGAATATCGTCTGCATAGAGAGATACTTTATGTTCAGTAAATCCTCTATGTATTCCCTTGATAGTACTCCACTCACGTAGAGCCACTGCTAGTGGTTTGATTACGCAACGTAAACAAAAGAGGAGACAAGGGACAGCCCTGTCTCGTACCACGTTGTAAAGAAAAAAAGGGGATAAGTTATTATTTGTACGTACTGCTGCTACTGGTGAAGTATAAAGAACTTTAATTAAATGTCTAAATTTTAAACCGAACCCAAATTTTTCCAAAACACAAAGTCCCATTCCACCCTGTGATAATAGGACCTCAGAAACACTAGATGGGGTGGGATCATGAAGAATATTTAAGAGCCGACGCATGTTAAAAAACAACTGTCTATGTTTAATAAATCCAGTTTGATCACTGGATATAATAGATGGCAGAACATTTTCTAACCTATGAGCCAACATTTTATCCAGAATTTTACTGTCCACATTGAGAAGGGAAATAAGGCCATAAGAGCCACAGTCGAAAGGGTCTTTTTTTTCTTGAAAATAAGTGATATGATTGTTTGTCGCATTGTTGGAGGCAGAGTACCAGAGGAAAAAGATTCCTCAAATACGCTCAATAATGATGGAGCCAACTCATTCTTAAACTTTTTATAAAATTCACTTGGAAACCCATCAGGGCCAGGTGACTTTGCATTTTGCATTGACATTATTGAGGTGTTTATTTCTTCAACTGAGAAAGGGTTTCAAGTTCAGCTGCAGTCTCACTATCAACTGAATGCATAGTAATTTTGTCAAAAAATGACGAGATCAAATTCTTACCTTTATGGGATTCTGAACTATATAATTCTGAGTAAAACTCGTAAAAACAATAGTTGATCTGTGAATGTTCAGTACACTTATGGCCTAATTTATCTTTTATTTGAGTTATAGTACGATCTGCTGTCATTTGTCTCAGATGATGGGCTAGATCTCTGCCAGTCTTCTCACCATGTTCACATGTTCTATAACGTGTTTTATTCATCAAGTTTTCAATACATTTAGTACGTAAAAGATTATATTCTGTTTGAAGTGATAATCTTTGTTTATTTAGGGCGGGTGATGGTGTAAGCGCCAAGGTAGCATCTAATTTTAGTATAGCATTTGTTAATTCCTCAAGTCTGGCTGTTTGTATTTTTTCTCGACACAGTCCTTGTAGTAGTGCAATTTGGCCATAATTAACCGAGGTTTACCACCAGGCTGCCTTGGCTGGAGGCCGCGGTGTGATCTATCCACGAGCACTTCCCTATCCATGCCTAGGACTTCTTTCAACAGCTTCGAGACTGAGTCTGGGGAGCTTGAGCCTGGTCCCTCTGTCACGTTCAGTATACAGATGTTTGACCTCCTCATCCTCCCTTCCAAATCAGTGCACTTCTCTTGTAAAGCCGCAACAGCCGATTCGAGTTTGCCCACAGAACTTTGTAGTGAGGTCACATCATCCGAACACGCAGACAGTCCTTGTTCCATATCCGTTACTTTTTCATAGTTTCCAGATCCGAGCGTAACAGTGCGATGTTACTGACAACCTCCGTTTTGACAGCGTGGGGATATCATTTCTCAACAGCGACAAAATTTCTGCTTTCGTATCCGCCATTTCAGTTCATTTCTCCGGCGATTTCTGATCACTGCTCGAGGTGCCAGGCCTACTTGCAATACTTTTTCCTGTGTTGGTGTATTGCCGCAGACTTTTAGCCATTTATATACCGCAGTAACGAAGAAAAAGTTAAGCCACCAAAGCAAAGTAACAGAATATAAAGCGCCCTGAACAATAATTAACTTAATATAAATTTAGCAGAGCTCACCTAAAACCCAACCTACTCCATGCCTGCTCACTAGCACCCCCCAATTAACTCTTGTTTTGAGTTATAGTTTATTTGAGTACAATAACGAAGTAGCATTACAAAAATATTTTCCACTTATGTCCAAAAATAAAATACACCTCCATTTTTAAGTAGACCTTCAAAGAATTTATTCCAAATCTCAAAGGTCTCTTCTTCTTTCTACAGCTAATTATACTCTGCACGCTTTTGATAGAATTGGCTCAGTTTAGCAGTTTAGCAGCAGTCTATGTGAACGTGAAGACGGACAAACCACCAGACAGGGAGAGGAACTCGAGGTACAAATGTTTCAGTATGCTACAGTAAGCAAACATACCAGAATGAAAAATGTAGACTCTCCTTCCATCTAATTTGGAAAACAAAGGAAAACATTCCGAGTTAAATTTTGCTAACTAGCTGCATTGAACAGATTTAGCCTGTTTTCTTTGCTAATGCTACGTTAGAAATTCAAGCTGATGGAAAATGTTGCAGAACTTGCAAAGACTGAATGATGTTTTCAGGCAAAACGAAATAGCAGCTTTAAATGGAAATTAGTTTGAACTAAGAAAAATAGCACATTTCAAAGCACATGGCTTTAACTTAATATGTGCATATGTAAATACTCGAGGACCTTTAAAAGTATACCCCCCCATTAAAAAAAAATTAAAATAACTCTTTAGCTGCAAGACTTTTTTATTTTACAAGAAAAAATTGCCACATCTCTATTCTTCATTTAAGTAGAATTTCTTGGTACTTCTCAGTTACTAATATTTTATATAGCTTTATACTCCGATCAGGTCCGATCTTTTACGTGGATAGCCGGGTGCGTGTGCGTCACTTACCTGAGGAACACATGGCACAGGGATACATTATGGGAAGAAGGCAAGCTGACAGAGGTAGTGTCATGGTTTGGGCATTGTTGCATTTTTGCAGACCATCCATGAAGATCCATGAAGGCCCCACCTCACAAATTACAGGACTTCTGCTGCTAACATCCTGGTGCCAGATACCACAGGGATACCTTCAGGGATCTAGTGGAGTCCATGCCTCGACGGGTCACGGCAGCAAAAGGGGGACCAAACCAATATTAGGCAGGTGGTCATATTGTTATGGGTGATCAGTGTATAAACTGTGGTGTTTTTTTACATAAAGGCATGTAGGACTCTGAAGGTACAGAAGAATATCCTCAGAAAACTAATTAAAGTGAAGTTTAATTGAAATGTTCTTCTAGGGCTTACTGCACAACTGGATAAAACACTTGTTTGTGTGTTGGCTTTCTGTGGTGTTTTTACTTTCAATTAAAAATGGCAGTGAAGAAAACATGCGTTATATAAATATTTAATTATATAGTGTACATAGCAACATGGTAACCCGTTAATATCTAGCACCATTTGAGAAGAACGTCTGAGGAGAATCTGCCTTTATATCTGTATAAAGGCCTCCTTTGTGTACAAGCTTTTTATAAAGAGAGAAGTGAATATAATGTAATCCTGTTATGCTCAATATTGCCAGTAGGGGGAGACATTGGACACATATAGGCGATTCTATGCAGATACCCCAGCCCCCCCCCCCCACCCGAAGCACTAATTCCTGATGTGTATTCTGAAAAATAGGTTTGTCGCACAATGCAGCTTATCTATCTATCTATCTATCTATCTATCTATCTATCTATCTATCTATCTATCTATCTATCTATGTGATCTCAGTGATTTTGTTCAAATTTACATGCAGCATGAGAATGTGAAGTAGTCAAAAGAGCAACATAAATCCGGACAATAACTTCATTTTAAATGACAGTAATGATCTCAAGTGATACAGACTAAGAAGAACATACTAAGAAGATTTACAATCTTGTAATCTTATAATGACTCTATATAAATGTGCATGCAAGAGTATTTGTGATATATATATAAATAATTATATTATTTCTTATAAAGAAAATGTATTGGTCGATTCATGGATCAAACAACAGTTGTGAATTTTGCCGTTAAGCACCTTGTTAGAGAACAGCAAGTTATGCAAAAAGTACTGAAACACTGAACAGTTGGACATGTGCATTCAAAAGTGTAGAGAAGGTCAAATTAAGTTCACCTGTAAAGGTTATAGTGCATTTTAGGTGCATCCTGAAATTTCACCCGAAAGCCGAATATTCTTAACTTTTTGTGAGTAGTGTATCTCTCTCTCTCTATATATATATATAAAAAATATATATATATATATATATATATATATATATATATATATATATACATACACTATATTGCCAAAAGTATTCGCTCACCCATCCAAATAATCAGAATCAGGTGTTCCAATCACTTCCATGGCCACAGGTGTATAAAATCAAGCACCTAGGCCTGCAGACTCTTTTTACAAACATTTGTGAAAGAATGGGTCGCTCTCAGGAGCTCAGTGAATTCCAGCGTGGAACTGTGATAGGATGCCACCTGTGCAACAAATCCAGTCGTGAAATTTCCTCGCTCCTAAATATTCCACAGTCAACTGTCAGCTGTATTATAAGAACGTGGAAGTGTTTGGGAACGACAGCAACTCAGCCACGTAAACTAACGGAGCGGGGTCAGCGGATGCTGAGGCGCATAGTGCGAAGAGGTCGCCAACTTTCTGCAGAGTCAATCGCTACAGACCTCCAAACTTCATGTGGCCTTCAGATTAGCTCAAGAACAGTGCGCAGAGAGCCTCATGGAATGGGTTTCCATGGCCGAGCAGCTGCATCCAAGCCATACATCACCAAGTGCAATGCAAAGCGTCGGATGCGGTGGTGTAAAGCACGCCGCCACTGGACTCTAGAGCAGTGGAGACGCGTTCTCTGGAGTGACGAATCGCGCTTCTCCATCTGGCAATCTGATGGACGAGTCTGGGTTTGGCGGTTGCCAGGAGAACGGTACTTGTCTGACTGCATTGTGCCAAGTGTAAAGTTTGGTGGAGGGGGGATTATGGTGTGGGGTTGTTTTTCAGGAGCTGGGCTTGGCCCCTTAGTTCCAGTGAAAGGAACTCTGAATGCTTCAGCATACCAAGACATTTTGGACAATTCCATGCTCCCAACTTTGTGGGAACAGTTTGGAGCTGGCCCCTTCCTCTTCCAACATGACTGTGCACCAGTGCACAAAGCAAGGTCCATAAAGACATGGATGACTGAGTCTGGTGTGGATGAAATTGACTGGCCTGCACAGAGTCCTGACCTCAACCCGATAGAACACCTTTGGAATGAATTAGAGCGGAGACTGAGAGCCAGGCCTTCTCGTCCAACATCAGTGTGTGACCTCACAAATGCGCTTCTGGAAGAATGGCCAAAAATTCCCATAAACACACTCCTAAACCTTGTGGACAGCCTTCCCAGAAGAGTTGAAGCTGTTATAGCTGCAAAGGGTGGACCGACGTCATATTGAACCCTATGGATTAGGAATGGGATGTCACTTAAGTTCATATGCGAGTCAAGGCAGGTGAGCGAATACTTTTGGCAATATAGTGTATATTAGGGCTATATATATATATATATATATATATATATATATATATATATATATATATATTAGGGCTGTCTCTATATATATATATTAGGGCTGTCGTTAACGCGTTATCGCATGCGATTCATACAAAAATCCTTATTGCGTTAAAATAATTTAACACAAATAAGTTACAGAAACAGACAAAGGACAAAGAAGGGTCATTAACGTAATTTGCTTCACGCAGATGATATTGAGGGTCGGGAGTTTATCATCGCCGAGTTCACACTGCATGACTTTTCAGTCGCCAACTAGTTTTGCCAAATCAAGGCAAAGCGGAGCGCGTGCACGCGAGTGACAATCGCGCAGTGTGAATGACCAAAAACTCGATCTGACCAAATCGCCGATGAGTGCAGTGTGAAAGGAGCTCTGACCGAAACATACCCCGGCGATGACCTACAGCCAATGAGAGGGCGACATACAGGGCAGCGGGCAGTTCGGAGTTATAGACCACAATATCAGCAAGCACGGTTAAAGTCCAATATTATAGTTTAATAGAGTTTATAGCTTCTTATCAGAAAAAAATGTCTTAAATGTAGTTATAGTAGAATAATTAAGCTGTACAATAGCACAGTAGCGTAGCTATGGGTGGGCCTAGGCCTGACCCACCTATCAGTCAGGCCCACCCAGTCAGTTGCTTGCTACAGAAAAGATTGCTTTGACTACGAAGATTGCTGGATGCCTTTATACATGCCTTTGTCCGTATTAGGTTTTTTGGCACGTCATATGTTACTTCTGTGAGTCAATTTTTGTACTTTCTGCGCGAGAGCGCCCTCCGTTTTCGAGTATGAATGAAACGTCTCTACGCTCATGCCGCCCCTCTCCCTCCACACCGAGCACATTTCACAGAGGGTCACCGAAGTTTAGTTGCACATTAAACTAAAATGAAACAGAGCAACTTACTAAAGTTTGTGTCAAAAAGACGCTGTGTGCAGCCGGAGGAGAAAGATAATTTCGATGTTCAGGACCCATGAAGCTCGAGTAGTAAGGAGCTCTGCTAGTGTTCATTTACCTTTTATTCCATCACCAGCAGCACTTTATTCTCCAGCGTGTACCTATCCCTACACACCAGTGTAAAAGTAAGCCAATCTACATTTTCCTACTATGTAGTTGTATAGTCATTGTTGTTCATTTGTTCATTTCATGTGGTTTTTATGGCCTTTGAGCCATATATCGGACAGTTTACATACTGTCCTGCTGATTTGATAATGGTGTTGCGGCGCGTCTGTCACATGTGCGCGCACGCGCGTGTGTATGTATGTGTGGTGTGGCCGCCGTGCTCATGCTGTTCTTATTGTTATGTTCTTAACATTGCTTACGATGACATACAAGCTTATGCTCTGATTAAATGGTGGTTTGCATTCAAGCAGGTGTAGTTATGTTGGCTTATTTTGATAAAAGATGCATTTTAGGCTAGGCCCACCCAATTTTCTCTGGGCCCACCCACATTGTGATTCCTGGCTACGCTAGTGCAATAGCATCAAACAGAAATAAAGCAGAAGAATTTGCATGACCAACTGGACAATGCAAAATTATTCATTTGTTTAATTATACAGAACGCACAATCCCTGTCCTCGCACTGACCATTTGGATCGTGAACTTTTTGTGGGGATTAATCGCGTTTTAAAAAAAAAGAGTAATCTATTGACAGCCATAATATATATATATATATATATATATATATATATATATATATATATATATATATATATATATATATATATATATATATAAAGTCTTGCTTTACTGGGATGGTCTTCATGTGAGCCAGTTTCATCATGGTGCTTGATGGGTTTTGCAAATACACTTGACAATACTGTTCTTACAAGAACTATTCCAGAACACCTGACCTTCGTGTCTTAAAATAACAACTGACTGATGTTTTTTGTTGTCGTTACATATGGATTACATAAATCCATGTCTGTTATTTCATAGTTTTGAAATCTCCAGTATTGTTCTAGAATGTAGAAAATAAGTCACTAAACACAAAACATTGAATTAGAAGGTGTGTCCAAACTTTTGACTGGTATACTATATATACACACATATACACTACCAGTCAAAAGTTTGGACACACCTTCTAATATGTATATACATATATACATATATTTATACATACATACATACATACATATATATATATATATATATATATATATATATATATATATATATATATATATATATATATATATATGCACACAGGCAGATAGTCTAGAAACAAAAACAAACAATACATAAAACAATACTGTATACATGCATAGACATAAACAGCTCTTTAGTAGATAAAAGATTTAATAGAAGCAACTGTGATTTTCTTTTTGTATTAACCTAAGTTGAATTTCTCCTGGCATGTACAACAACCTTTTCAATCTTTAAAGCCCTGTGTTGTGGAATGTGGTTTGGCACATTCTTTTTTGAAAAGGAAGCTTAACACAGTTTAGGTGATACAGCATGCATGCATGCTCCTGACTCATTTGCAGCATTAGAGACTTGGAAGAAAGTCTGAAACACATTGTTACTGTTTTCCTGATCTGCAGGAAATGAAATCTGAGAGGATTCAGAATGAAGAGAAAATGAGTGAAGAGAGGAAGGAGTTTTCCTTTGACAGTGCTTTGACCCACACCTTTTCCACAGATGCACATGCATTTAAAACACAGATGCATACAGCTTTCAGGCCCCCATTCTTGGTTAGCAGCCAGATCTCACGAAATGGAGAGTGTTATGCGTTCCAGATGAGATTCTGCCAGATCTAAACACTCAGATATTGTGAATATCTTACTTCTGTAAGAGTAAAAGTATGCTTTTTTCCCCTTCCCTTCTACTTTTCCTCTTTTGTATGATGAGGAAGGATCCTTAATTGAAACCAAAGGTTTTTGTTTGAATTTCTTTATGCGAGCTCTCATTATAGTGAAGCCGACTACTATAGTAGTCTTTATTACAAGGCTGCTGAACACGGAGCCTGCCGCCTTTACATCAATCTGTAGAGATTTAAATACACACCAACCAATACAATGCCAGCTATGGCTACTGTGTCAATTTGGGGAATGAAAAATCATGGGGGATGCTAACTTTCATACTTGCAGTACATGCTGATTATTTTAAATCATATCTGCATCACATCAGGACAAGAACACAACTGCAGAAGACGGGAATGGAGAATGTCTTGTCACGGCTGTTTGTTGGCCAAAAGGGAGTGAGCACAAAATTGTGTCAAACGTTTAATCCTACAAATCGTCCTCCCTCAGAACAGCTATGTGGAGTCATGCAGATTGTCACTTTTGATATTATATTGAGAATAAGCACACTGTTGTCACGTAAACAAAAGACTGTTCATATGGAGTCTGAGGCAATCCGATTGTTTTAAATCACATTAGAATTAATGAGAAGTCTGGAAATTACATCGTGTTCCTGTACTTTTAAATGCGTGTACACACACACACACACTTGACCTTGGATTTTTTTCTCTCTAACCAGCTGGGTGCAGCTTGACAGTATGCATTGTTATGTGATTTTAACAGGTCCCTTGACCCTGGAGCACGTTTGAGTCGGGTCTGGGACACACAGACCCCGGACACGGCCCAGGATCTGCACAATTTTCCCCTCTTTCTTCCAGCTCACTTATGAAAGTATGTTAGCAAGAGGAGGAGCTCAGAAAGTTGTTCACACAAACTGCATCCACACAGATGAGCCATAGCAGGCTCCAGTAATGTGGCTTACTCTCTCTACTGACATCCTGATCATTTACTCCGCTCTGGAAGCTGCCTCAGTGTTGCTGGAACTTCTCGGGCTGGAAAGCCAGAGAAAGAAAACACAAAGCCATGGATAATAACGGAAAAGCCTTTATTTCTTTTTGCTGTATTATCAGCAGGGGAGCATGTGCTGGCCACTGTGTAAGTGTTAAACCAGGAATGTGCACACAGATCCTGCTTCACGCTCAGTGGGAATGTGTAAATAACTGTGAAGCCTTCAACATGCAACAGCTTTGTGCAGCTTCAGGAGAGGGTGGAGGGCTCAGTCCTGCTGATCACAGCAAGATACTGCACAGAGAAGCTGTTTTGGTCAATAGATTTTCAGATTGATAGATAAATTGTTTTGAGATGTCTTCTCTTAAAGTGTAGTATTTAAAATATCAAGAGAAACATGTTTATTTCACTGCTTTTATCCACTCACAGCAATAAACTATACATGTAGAAGCTTTAAGGTTTAACCCATTTGGCACAATCACTTTGTCATATATCTCTGAAAAGTGTGAGGAAATACAGTACATCATTGTATTTTAAATCCTTTTTAATTTAAATTTCTCTCTAAATTTTCAGAGCCAAAAATCAAATCTATTTCTGTAACCATGCTGAAATCATGAGTCCTGTTCATGCTGTACTGCTTGCTGTGAATATTAGTTTAACACAAATAAAGAATACCTGATAGAAAGCACAGTTCTGAAAATGAGAAAATGAGCAGGAGGGGTAAATTTGTATGTGTATATATATATATATATATATATATGTAAAATTGTTATACTTTTGTTTGTAAAATATGCCAGTGATATTTCGTTACAATTCTTCATGCTGTGCTTCTAGAAAAAAAATGTAAAAAATCAGCTAGAGTTCATGACTACAAAGCTCAATAAAGCATGTCAAAGACAAAACAAGTATGGTTTTACTTCATTGCTGTCCTCGAGGATTTATAATCTAATATATATGTATATAAATATTCAGTTTTCAGTTGTTTGGCTGACAATATGATACAATAGATTGAAAAATTGTATAGGTCACAAATAGAGGCAGCTTCTTCTATATTAAAGAATACATTTTAGTGCCTGCATAGTACACTGTACATGTATAGCAGAATATAGGATTAGGATTCAAGCCAATTAACAAACCTAATGATTAGGACAAATAAACAGAAGCAATACATCAGTCAGACAAAGTTCTGTTTACTGGATTTGATCAGTGAATTACATCAGCCACTTTTCTTTTCATGAGGACTGGTACATGTAGCTGTAGACAAAAAGAGAAGAACAGCAGCACATGAAAAACCCACCATCTTTCACTGTTTAGCTGTTTGAAGATAAAGCTAACATTTTTAGTGCTTTAATTTACAAACATATCCTCAAGCAACATTTCCTGAAAAAACAAAGCTCTGAGGCAAATTTTTAATGTTGAACCTTTTATTTATTTGAAACCTGTTTTACCCTTGACATTCAAAAGGTAGAATGTAAAATGTGAAAGTTAAGATGACTTTCTTCCACTATTTTTCATTTCTAATTTACAAAATATTTGCCTCGTAATAATGATTTGAATATATTATTTTCGTCACAAACACATCTATAAACATGCATTATAATCATTTCTAATAACCCCAGGGCTTTTTCAGTCATAATAAAATCAAGATTTATTTTCACGACAATTGTTGAGGACATCTGCAACTATAGCATCTAGTGAAAGTGTTTAGTAAAAAAAAAAAAAAAAAAAGGAAGACAAAATGGAAGTAACAAATGAAATAAGATCTAGTCAGCAGAATGATGTACCAGCAGTAAAAACACAAGTGCCCTTTGATGCATTGGTGCACAATATCTCTTCTCTCTGATTTTCACCCTGAAATCAGAGAGGTTTAGGTTTATAACTTCTACACCAAGGTGATTTATTACCAGTACTCTAAGTCATGTTAAAACTCACACAACGGCGTCAATTTCGCAGCGACCGTAGCTATTTTGTATGGTGAAATCGTCCATTCTTCCCAGCATTCTTGGCCTAATTGGAGCTGTTGCAATGCAGCATGGAGGAATGGCACCTGGAATTTGGCAGCATTAATAACAAGGAGATCGGAAATAACGAGAGATCAGATTTATTGTTTTCTTGAAAGGTAATACTCATCCTGCACACCCACATTAAATTGCGAAAATAAATGCTAATAATAAAAAAAAATTCAAAGTGCTTACAATAATCAGTACTCAATCAAACTTTTAACTTAATTTACTGCATTATATCTGACCAAAGTCTCACGTTTACCTTGGACTGAGGTGAAGGTGATGCACAGGACCAACAGAAGAATTTTGAAATCCATTTTGCTCCAATTCGATCTTCATACTTCACTGTAGCGCTTTAAAGAGCTTCTGTGTTGCTTATGAATTTTTATACAAGCCATGATGGGAAGCCACACCTCACAGAGTTGTCATTACCTGCGTGGTTCATTTCTTCATTGTTAAGCCATTAATCAGTGTATTCCTGTACATTTTCTTTTTTTTCTAAAAAACAAGAATGTTAGCCTGACTTACTCAACATTAATACTAAAATGTTCATTACATTAGATGTTTCACACAGGACTACAGAAGCTCTCATGGCACTCTAAACCCATAGTTTCTGTGGTGTTTTTACTTTCAATTAAAAATGGCAGTGAAGAAAACATGCGTTCTATAAATATTTAATTATATAGTGTACATAGCAACATGGGAACCAGTTAATATGTAGCACCATTTGAGAAGAACGTCTGAGGAGAATCTGCCTTTATATCTGTATAAAGGCCTCCTTTGTGTACAAGCTTTTTATAAAGAGAGAAGTGAATATAATGTAATCCTGTTATGCTCAATATTGCCAGTAGGGGGAGACATTGGACACATATAGGCGATTCTATATAGATACGCCGCCGCCCCCCCCGTCATTTTTTTTTTAGCTACGTTGAAAAATAAATGGCTTGACCATCTGTAGCAATACCATTAGAAATATTTACGGTTGATGAAAACATAGCAAAATATTTAATATTGATTAATAAAATATGATTTCAACAATATGTAGCAGTAATTCCTGATGTGTATTCTGATAAATAGGTTTGTCGCACAATGCAGCAGATTTCAGAGGTAAAAACAAATCTTTTTTTTACAAAAAAAAAGTTTACATTCTTGTAATCTTATAATGACTATATATAAATGTGCATGCAAGAGTATTTGTGATTATATATATATATATATATATATATACACACACAATACTCACAAAAAGCTAAGGATATTTGGCTTTTGGGTGAAATTTATGGAAAATGTAAAAATTTCACGCTACAGTGATATTATATCAAGAAAGTAGGGCATTTAAGTAGAAGCATGCAGTGCTGATTTCCTCATCTCAAACAATTTATTGAAACAAAAGCCAACAACAATGGTGGGTATACCACAACAAAAAATGTCAGTGTCTCAATAATTTGTCATGTGCCCTTGACCATCAATTACAGCTTGACAACGACAGCTCATGCTGTTCACGAGTCGACTTATTGTCTGCTGAGGCATGGCATTCCACTCTTCTTGAAGGGCGGCCCTCAGGTCACTGAGGTTCTGGGGTGCAGGGTTACGAGCCTTTACACGATGACTCAGCTGATCCCATAGGTTTTCTATGGGATTCAGGTCTCCATTTGAGGTACCCCAGCCTCCAGAAGCCGTTCCCTAATAATGCGACCTTGATGAGCTGGAGCATTGTTGTCCATGAAGATGAAATTAGGCCTGTGTTGTTCATGCAGGGGCACAATGACTGGATTAATGATGTTATTCAGGTAGTATTGGCTTGTCACTGTACCATTCACAAGATGTAGGGCAGTTCTGTATTGAGTAGACACACCTGCCCAGACTGTAACACCACCACAACAGTGACTGATGCATAGCGCTCTCCTTGACGTCTCCAACATCGTTGGTGGCCATCATTTCTGCTCAACGTGAATCGACTTTCATCAGAGAATAGCACTGAGGCCCACTGGTCCCTCGTCCAGCGTAAATGCTCCCTGGCCCATGCAAGACGATGACACCTGTGCCTGGTGGTGTGGTCAGGTACCCTTGCAGGTCGTCTAGCACGCAGACCACGCTGATGTAAACGGTTTTGAATGGTCTGATGTGACACTTGGGTGCCTCTAACCTCCCTTAAATTTGTCTGGAGTTGAGTGGCATTCATCATCCGGTTCCGCAGGGCACTGTTCACAATGAAGCGGTCATCAACGTGGAATGTGGCCAAAGGACGTCCACTTCTATGCCTTTCTGTGACTCTTCCAGTCTCTCTGTATCTCTGTCACAACCTGCTGATGACACACTGTGACACTCTAAGCTCAGTGGCCACTTCCCTCTGAGAACATCCTGTTTGAAGCCTCGCAATGGCGGGGTACTGTTGATCAATTGTTAGGTGTCGTCTTAGTCTCATGATGTCAAAATGTGAACAGCATGATGAAGAGGACTGTTTAAATACCGATTCTAATTGAACCAGAAAATGTGTTGGTCGATTCATGGATCAAACACCAGTTGTGAATTTTGCCATTAAGCACCTTGTTAGAGAACAGCAAGTTATGCAAAAAGTACTGAAACACTGAACAGTTGGACATGTGCATTCAAAAGTGTAGAGAAGGTCAAATTGAGTTCACCTTTAAAGTTTATAGTGCATTTTAGGTACATCCTGAAATTTCACCCGAAAGACGAATATCCTTAACTTTTTGTTAGTTTATGTTTATATTGCCAAAAGTATTCGCTCACTTGCCTTGACTCGCATATGAACTTAAGTGACATCCCATTCCTAATCCATAGGGTTCAATATGACGTCGGTCCACCCTTTGCAGCTATAACAGCTTCAACTCTTCTGGGAAGGCTGTCCACAAGGTTTAGGAGTGTGTTTATGGGAATTTTTGACCATTCTTCCAGAAGCGCATTTGTGAGGTCACACACTGATGTTGGACGAGAAGGTCTGGCTCTCAGTCTCCGCTCTAATTCATCCCAAAGGTGTTCTATCGGGTTGAGGTCAGGACTCTGTGCAGGCCAGTCAAGTTCCTCCACACCAGACTCTGTCATCCATGTCTTTATGGACCTTGCTTTGTGCACTGGTGCACAGTCATGTTGGAAGAGGAAGGGGCCAGCTCCAAAATGTTCCCACAAAGTTGGGAGCATGGAATTGTCCAAAATGTCTTGGTATGCTGAAGCATTCAGAGTTCCTTTCACTGGAACTAAGGGGCCAAGCCCAGCTCCTGAAAAACAACCCCACACCATAATCCCCCCTCCACCAAACTTTACACTTGGCACAATGCAGTCAGACAAGTACCGTTCTCCTGGCAACCGCCAAACCCAGACTCGTCCATCAGATTGCCAGATGGAGAAGCGCGATTCGTCACTCCAGAGAACGCGTCTCCACTGCTCTAGAGTCCAGTGGCGGCGTGCTTTACACCACTGCAGCCGACGCTTTGCATTGCACTTGGTGATGTATGGCTTGGATGCAGCTGCTCGGCCATGGAAACCCATTCCATGAAGCTCTCTGCACACTGTTCTTGAGCTAATCTGAAGGCCACATGAAGTTTGGAGGTCTGTAGTGATTGACTCTGAAGAAAGTTGGCGACCTCTTCGCACTATGCGCCTCAGCATCCACTGACCCCGCTCCGTCAGTTTACGTGGCCTACCACTTCGTGGCTGAGTTGCTGTCGTTCCCAAACACTTCCACGTTCTTATAATACAGCTGACAGTTGACTGTGGAATATTTAGGAGCGAGGAAATTTCATGACTGGATTTGTTGCACAGGTGGCATCCTATCACAGTTCCACGCTGGAATTCACTGAGCTCCTGAGAGCGACCCATTCTTTCACAAATGTTTGTAAAAACAGTCTGCATGCCTAGGTGCTTGATTTTATACACCTGTGGCCATGGAAGTGATTGGAACACCTGATTCTGATTATTTGGATGGGTGAGCGAATACTTTTGGCAATATAGTGTATATATTAGGGTATTAACTGTCAACGTTAACGCGTTATCGCATGCGATTCATACAAAAATCCTTATCGCGTTAAAATAATTTAACACAAATAAGTTACAGAAACAGACAAAGGACAAAGGTGGGTCATTAACGACGTAATTTGCTTCACGCAGATGATATTGAGGGTCGGGAGTTTATCATCGCCGAGTTCACACTGCATGACTTTTCAGTCGCCAACTAGTTTTGCCAAATCAAGGCAAAGCGGAGCGCGTGCACGCGAGTGACAATCGCGCAGTGTGAATGACCAAAAACTCGATCTGACCAAATCGCCGATGAGTGCAGTGTGAAAGGAGCTCTGACCGAAACATACCCCGGCGATGACCTACAGCCCAATGAGAGGGCGACATACAGGGCAGCGGGCAGTTCTGAGTTATAGACCACAATATCAGCAAGCACGGTTAAAGTCCAATATTATAGTTTAATAGAGTTTATAGCTTCTTATCAGAAAAAAATGTCTTAAATGTAGTTATAGTAGAATAATTAATCTGTACAATAGCATCAAACAGAAATAAAGCAGAAGAATTTGCATAACCAACTGCATCAGCAGCAGGACATTGCAAAATTATTCATTTGTTTAATTATACAGAACGCACAATCCCTGTCCTCGCACTGACCATTTGGATCGTGAACTTTTTGTGGGGTTCCATTTCCAGTCTCGCGTGAGAACTCTGATCTTACGTGTGATCTTGCGTTATTTCCTTATTATTTCGGTTGTGAAACGCAGTTTGCGGATCAGACAGAGATGTCGGCGATTCTTCCTATTGTGAAGTTATGCAGTGTGAAAGCTCCTGTCGCCGATCCATCGTGCAGTGTGAACCCAGCGACTGAATGCTACCACAGATAGTATGCATCTGTGTGTGCATACACTAATGAAGATCTAATCTATTGACAGCCCTAATATATATATATACATACATATACATACATACATACATATATATATATATATATATATATATATATATATATATATATATATATATATATATATATATATATATATATATATATATATATAGCAAAATTATATATATATATATATATATTAGGGCTGTCAACTTGAACGCGTTAACGCATGCGATTAATACAAAATCCTTATACCAAATAACGCAAATATACATACATATATATATATATATACATACATACATATATATATATATAATATATATATGTATATATAACTGAATATATATATATATATATATATATATATATATATATATATATATATATATATATTCAGTTTTCAGTTGTTTGGCTGACAATATGATACAATAGATTGAAAAATTGTATAGGTCACAAATAGAGGCAGCTCCTTCTATATTAAAGAATACATTTTAGTGCCTGCATAGTACACTGTACATGTATAGCAGAATATAAGATTAGGATTCAAGCCAATTAACAAACCTAATGATTAGGACAAATAAACAGAAGCAATACATCAGTCAGACAAAGTTCTGTTTACTGGATTTGATCAGTGAATTACATCAGCCACTTTTCTTTTCATGAGGACTGGTACATGTAGCTGTAGACAAAAAGAGAAGAACAGCAGCACATGAAAAACCCACCATCTTTCACTGTTTAGCTGTTTGAAGATAAAGCTAACATTTTTAGTGCTTTAATTTACAAACATATCCTCAAGCAACATTTCCTGAAAAAACAAAGCTCTGAGGCAAATTTTTAATGTTGAACCTTTTATTTATTTGAAACCTATTTTACCCTTGACATTCAAAAGGTAGAATGTAAAATGTGAAAGTTAAGATGACTTTCTTCCACTATTTTTTGTTTCTAATGTACAAAATATTTGCCTCGTAATAATGATTTGAATATATTATTTTCATCACAAACACATCTATAAACATGCATTATAATCATTTCTAATAACCCCAGGGCTTTTTCAGTCATAATAAAATCAAGATTTATTTTCATGACAATTGTTGAGGACATCTGCAACTATAGCATCTAGTGAAAGTGTTTAGTAAAAAAAAAAAAAGGAAGACAAAATGGAAGTAACAAATGAAATAAGATCTAGTCAGCAGAATGATGTACCAGCAGTAAAAACACAGGATCTCCGTTACATCTTACTTATTTCGCAGCCTCTTTTGTTTAATTCTTTCCACAAGTGCCCTTTGCTGCATTGGTGCACAATATCTCTTCTCTCTGATTTTCACCCTGAAATCAGAGAGGTTTAGGTTAATAACTTCTATACACCAAGGTGATTAGTTCTATAGAATAGTTCTATAGATTACTTCTATACACCAAGGTGACCAGTACTCTAAGTCATGTTAAAACTCACACAACGGCGTCAATTTCGCAGCGACCGTAGCTATTTTGTATGGTGAAATCGTCCATTCTTCCCAGCATTCTTGGCCTGATTGGAGCTGTTGCAATGCAGCATGGAGGAATGGCACCTGGAATTTGGCAGCATTAATAACAAGGAGATCGGAAATAACGAGAGATCAGATTTATTGTTTTCTTGAAAGGTAATACTCATCCTGCACACCCACATTAAATTGCGAAAATAAATGCTAATAATAAAAAAAAATTCAAAGTGCTTACAATAATCAGTACTCAATCAAACTTTTAACTTAATTTACTGCATTATATCTGACCAAAGTCTCACGTTTACCTTGGACTGAGGTGAAGGTGATGCACAGGACCAACAGAAGAATTTTGAAATCCATTTTGCTCTGATTCGATCTTCATACTTCACTGTAGCGCTTTAAAGAGCTTCTGTGTTGCTTATGAATTTTTATACAAGCCATGACGGGAAGCCACACCTCACAGAGTTGTCATTACCTGCGTGGTTCATTTCTTCATTGTTAAGCCATTAATCAGTGTATTCCTGTACATTTTCTTTTTTTTCCTAAAAAAAAAAAAGAAAAAAAAAGAATGTTAGCCTGACTTACTCAACATAAATACTAAAATGTTTATTACATTACATGTTTCACACGGGACTATAGAAGCTCTCATGGCACTCAACCCATAGTTTTAATTAAAATGGGTGGACAGCTTGGAAATAATAATAATAATAAAAATAATAATAATAATAATAATAAAAATAATAATAATAGAAGAATAAGAAGAAGATGAAGAAGAAGAAAAACCCTTACTGGCTCCAAAAGAAGGCAAAATATTACTGCAGACATTTTAACAATGATAATAGATAAATCTGTACTTTGAATGTTTCACTGTGACATTAATGAAAAAGGATTACGCCTCTGTAACTGAAAAAAAGGACAAGACTAATAATAAATGATGTCAGATCAGTCAGTCCAGCTTTAATGTGATACAGCATAGCAATGCACTTCAAGTGGAAAACTTACAATACAGCCATCATCAATAAAGTGATTCTTACCAACCCCATATAAAAATCTGCATTGTGGTATTGGGTGGCTGGACAGAAGAAAAGAAAAATCATCCGAAACTATGTGGCAAAATGTGTGATCATCTGACCAGAACAAGTTGGAACTTTATGGATATGATTCCAAAAGTGATGTTTGGCATGAATACAAGGCAGTGTGACATCCATAGAGCAGCACAGCCATGGGGAAGCGTGGTGGTGGTGGCAGCATCGTGCTATCGGGCTGCTTCTCTTCAGCTGGGACTGAGGCTCTGTTCAAGTTACAAGGAATCATCAATAGTTCTGCCTTTTTTGGCACAAAATCTGTCTTTAAACAGCTGCAGATGAAGGAAAAATTTCCCTTTTTGGCGAGACAATGACTCACAGCACAAAGCGAACAAAAAATGGCTTCAAAAGATTATGATCAGTATTTTGGAACGGCCAAGTCTGAGTTCAGAATGTAATCCTTTTGAAATCCTGAAGAATGACGAAAAGGGCTGTGCACCTGAATTTGATAAATCTGGAGTATTCAGTGGAGTGGAACAAAATGACAGAATCAAGATGCGTCAAGCTGATGCTAAGAATCTTATTCCAAAAGACAGTGTGACTGTATTACCCTTTCTTTTCCTCTAACACTTTTTTTGTTTTACACTTGACTTTTTGTTGGTTGCTTTCTCCGTTTAAAGGTGGAAAAAGATTTGATGCGAGTTATCTTGGTGTCTTTTTTTATACATCACAATCAATCTGCAATTTTAACAGGTTTGTAGACTTTTCAAATCTGCTGTAACCTCTAACTGATTTATTTTGTGTATATAACACACACACACACACACACACACACACACACACATCACCACTATTCGAAACAGAAGGTCAGTGCACCAAATTCAAACAGCTGCTGATCCGTTCCTAACACCGGCACATTTAAAACTCTTTATTTACAAATACTACATCCCAGACTGATGAAAGTATACAAAATCAGACACCGTTTATTAAGGGTCCCATGCCATCAATACATAAGTTAAAAATTAAATATCTATGTAAAAATAACGAATAAACAATAGCCAAACAGCCCCAGGTAAACAAAAGTCTAAAGTTTGTCTTTTTGAGGAATTTCCCTTAGTTTGTTCAAGCCCCATTCACATCCAGGCCTCCTCCTCCTCCTCCAGTTTCAGCCATTCACATTTTGTCCTAGGTAGCAGCAAAAAAAACAAAAAAACAAAACAAAAAAAAACCCAAGCCCCATGTTGTCATCCTTCCTTCCATTACGAATCTGGAATACATGAAAACATAGTGTTGGTATAAAAGAGAGGCTTGTACACACAGGCCCATGTTGGGAATAGGCTGTTGAACATTTACCTTTCTTCCTCCAGGGTGCCCAACGGTTTAAGTTTTGCTCTTGGTTGCCTGAGAACTGCTGTGAATGAATGCAAGAAAGACATAAAACAAGTTTATACAGGGACCACCCAATGGCTTTATATCCTCCTGAATGGTGCACAGTAACTATACTGATGAAGAAGATTTTATTTATTTATTTTTTTATCCACATCAAGACACATGTCTGAACACGAGGGAACACAACCTCCTCCTTTTCGTGACAAGTGTGCAGATGTGTTCTGAATGGCTTGATATCTGATGTCAGACATGTTTGTTATCATGGCGGCATCATGAATGGGTTCTTCTATCTAACAAACAAATGAAAAATATATTAAATATACAGTAATTCCTTGACTTACGAGTTTAATTCTTTCTGTGACCGAGCTCGTAACTAATGCTATTAATCTGTTCCAGCCCCCAATAACCACACCAATTTTTTTTGTTACATGTTTTTAAATAAGAAAAATGTACTTTATAAATAACAAATAATGTATTAAAAAATTATAATACATAATAAAAAAGAATGTAAAGAAATAAACTGGTTTTATTAAGTGTATTTACTTAGGTTGGCGGAGGAGATAGGCGGAGTTTTTCATTTCGCGCTCTATCGCTTAACTTAACTTACTCGCTACACACTTAATGCTACAATTAATTGCTAAATTTAACTTGCACACTATGCTACACTTTATCGCTAAACTTAATTGCTACTTTATTTATTTATTTATTTTTCACTTCACTTAATCGTCTTCTTCACTGACTTTTGCCTTTTTCGCCACACTTTCCTCGCTTTCACTTGTAGGGCGTTTCAATAAAAACCTGTCCAAGGAGGTTTGTTTCTTCCTCCCTTTCAAAATGTTTGGAAAATGAGTGAGGCAAGTGTCGTTACACAGCACTAACGCACGACCTGGAGAGATAACCACATGAACTGAACGCTCGCTGGGCTACCAAGTGGCGGGTGGCGTAAGCTCGCTCGCTCGTAACTTGGATCTCGGCTCGTATCTTAAAGCAAAAAAAATCGACCGAGCGACGGCTCATATCTCGGAAAATTTGTAAGTTGATTCACTCGTAAGTCAAGGTTTCACTGTATAATATAATGATATAAATCTGGAATATAGGGAAAAAATGCAATCACCTGAAATGGTGCGTTGATTTTCTACAAGGCATTGTGCTAGTTGCAAGACCAGAACCTCTCTACAGGGACATGGTAATGTGGACTGGGAGATCTAGGCTAAGGCTCGTCTGCTATATACATCACGGTGTTACATGTATGGTATATACATCACGGTGTTACTCTCATCCGTTAGATTCAGGGTCTGCTCAGTTACCCTATCTATCCATCCATCCATCCATCCATCCATCCATCCTTTTTTGCTCCTTACTTTTATAGAATCCTACTGAATTCACTGAATTACCACAACAGCTTTAGATTTAGTTCGATTTTTATTCACTTAAAACTACAAATCTGTTTAAAGGCAAGTCTTATTATTAAATATTAAAGTGCACCAAAGTTCAGCCCCACCCTCTCCTAAACAGACATTGGAAACTCACCAAATGTTCAAGCTTTGTACACGTTTGTACAAGATTAATATTAACCTCATTAGAAGATGGTAATTGATTCACGTTTCCTGGGGCTTTACTGGCATTGCAGTCACAGAGATATTTCTTTATATGTGCAGCTAAACATCTGGTATATAACTAAGTTTTGAATCCTAAACAGCTCATGGCCAGAGGTATACTTGATACAGTAAATGTCTATAAATCAAATAGGTTCTTTAACATCGGTGTTCACCACTTTCTAGAAAAACCTTTTAACTGAAAGGAGATTTATTGTTTTTTGAAAGTATAACTATGACTTAAAAACACATGAGAGGAGTTTCACTTTGTGGTCCCATCTCTATCAGTTCAGTTTGATTTTGCTTTGTGGCACTTTGTGCAAATGTGGAACAAAATTAGAAGTTGTTTTAGTGTCTAATATTCTTGAACCACTGGAATCTACATGTTTCAACCCTTTTGTTGCAACACAATCTTTGTAGGCAAAGGCTGCAATTATACAGAGTGCCTCCCTCTGTAATCAGAGAAAAAGCGTTTTTTCAGTTACTTACTGTTACTTAATGTTTTTAGTCCACCGCCTAAACATTGACTTCGGAAGGGTAGATTTATGCTGATTTACAGAAAATTATTAATAATATAATTAAATAATGATCATTTTAATTAATTAATATTTAATCTAAGGTTTTGAAAATGCATCATGTCTTAACCAGACAGAAGTCACTGATATTTAAGCTGATTCATATTTTAAAGTTGAGTTGCAAGAACAACTTTGTTCTTGCAAGAACAACTTTGTTTGCTCGTTGGTCAGCAAATTTGTGGCAGGTAATCAGTCATCTTAAAATGATAGAACTGTTGGTCTTGACTGAATATACTACTCGTAATGACATTTAATTCAAAACCAAACTGGCTTTCTGTATCAGTTCCTCATCATGCACCTTGCAGCAGCTCTGTATTTTTTCAGCAGTATGTATGTTTCTTCACAGTGTAATGGCTAACAGTCACTTTTTTAGTGCTGTGTATGTGTACTTCAAAACATTACATCTTAGTATTGAGTTTATCATGAATATTGTCAAAGATTTCTATTATTTCTGGTTATAAGATCACAATAAAACAGAGGGGAGTTTGAGTGGAGAGTGAAAGTGCATTTAAACCTGTTGGATCTGCTGGATTTCCCTCATGGCTAACCGGATGGAAGGGTACAGGCGGGGAACAGGTCTGCCTTTCTCTACATCCTCGTCTCCTTTC
The DNA here is from genome assembly GCF_019097595.1 of Hemibagrus wyckioides. Classification (NCBI taxonomy): domain Eukaryota; kingdom Metazoa; phylum Chordata; class Actinopteri; order Siluriformes; family Bagridae; genus Hemibagrus; species Hemibagrus wyckioides. The sequence continues at coordinate 10,496,481 of NC_080725.1, forward strand.
TGATCTATCTCAGCAGCGTCTACACGTCTGTATCTATCCGATACACGCCTTAGGACAGGGGCTTTAGGGGCCTCCAGTTCCAGGTTCTGCCCTGGAGGCTGAAATAGTCTCTGCATTTCGACATGCACATGGTCCGTATCTTTGTGGTTGTTCTCTCTGGAGTCTGTGTTGCTGCTGTCAGACTGGCCAGGCCCCAGCAATGCCTTCAGCTCTTCATAGTCTGGGTCATGGTCACATGTCTGTTTTAGGAGGGGATGGATGGACAGACAGACAGAGAAACAGACAGCATTAATATCCTTTATCTCCACCCTAATCATCACTGAATCAAATCATAGAATCATCATCAATTCTTCCAGCATATAAATCCTTCACAGCTATGGTATGTTTTTCTTGACAGAAGATACATTCTCACATACTAATATCTTTAAGGTCCTCTGGAAAGAAACCAAAAGAACATACCAAAAGGCATAGGGGTTTGATTTACAGCATGACATGAGTAAGAAAGAATTCTCCCTGAGGTCATTGTATGCTCCAGCTCCAGCATAAATACAGTAATATACTTATACTGGATAATACACTGCTCAAAAAAATTAATCAAAAAATCAAAGTGAAAAAATGATGCGGCAGGCTAGTCCATTTTGCTGAAATTTCATTGCAGCGACTCAAAATGGTACTGAGTAGTTTGTATGGCCCCCACATGCTTGTATGCATGCCTGACAATGTCAGGGCATGCTCCTAATGAGACAGTGGATGGTGTCTTGGGGTATTTCCTCCCAGATCTGAACCAAGGCATCACTGAGCTCCTGGACAGTCTGAAGTGCAACCCGGAGGCGTCAGATGGAGCAAAACATAATGTCCCAGAGGTGTTCTATTGGATTTAGGTCGCCAAATGGGAGCGGGCATTGTCGTGCACCAGGAGGAACCCAGAACCCACTGCACCAGCAGGGTCTGACAATGTGTCCAAGGATTTCATCCTGATACCTAATCAGGGTGCCATTGTCTAGCTTGTAGAGGTCTGTGCTTCCCTCCATGGATATGTCTCCCTCCATGGATATGTGCTCGGAGATACAGCAAACCTTCTGGCAATGGCACGTATTGATGTGCCATCCTAGAGGAGTTGGACTGCCTGTGCAGGGTCCAGGTATCGCCTCATGCTGCCAGTAGTGACGCTGACCCTAGCCAAATGCAAAACTAGTGAAAAACAGTCAAAAAAGATGAGTAGGGAAAAGATGTCAGCAGCCTCCACCTGTAAAACCATTCCTGTTTCGGGGATCGTCTCATTGTTGTCCATCCAGTGCAAAGCAGCTGAAACCCCTTCTGCTACTGAACTGACCAGATCAATATCCCAGGAGTTTAACTGACTTGATGCTATACTCAGATTAAAAAAAGTGTTCTTTTAATTTTTTTGAGCAGTATAATATCAGGGGAAAACCAGGAACTCCTTCTCCTGTTGTTTTATTACAAATAGCACATTGGAGCTTGTGTATTTGACTTTAGAGCCAGTACAAACCCTGAAAAATGTCCAGCAGCACAAAAATCACCAGCCAGTGGCAACCACTCATTATACTGATGTTAGACTATTTATTAAAACCTTCTTTGTAGGACCAGTATAGTAAATTTTGCCCCATTTAATGAAGTACTAAGAGTTGGACTAGATCACTGTCAATACAAAAATGCTGATTCAAATGCTGAGACCTTCTGGTCGAGACAGCAGTGTTTTCAAACATGTTTTCTGTATGTTTGCTCATTTCTGTAAATTTTATTTTCCAGCCAAAAGAACTGGCAGCTAGGAATAATTTTTATGAATATTAATTATTCTAGTTATAATGAGAAACCAAGCTTACTGTAGTTACTGATTTGGAAAACTCCTTTGCTATTGTTGGAACTCCATTCTCTTTAATTTTAGTGGAGCCAACACTCAGAATCCAAATCCAAAAAGCTTTAACATCTTATACCAGTGATGTCACTATATTGTAATTTTTAATGTGTAAGAGCGTAGCTCACCTGTCCACATGGCTCAGTGAGGAGCTCCATAAAGGGCATGATTCCCACTTGTGTGTGATATTGGACAAGCTCAAGCAGGGAGGCATGCGCCCGGTCCTCGCCGAGAATCACATATTTCAAGTTACTTTGCATCTCGATCATGTAGTGACGAGGCCGGTCAGCTCCCCTGCGTTTCAGAATTAGGAAACTGTCAGTTTAAATGACACTTATGATACTCTTACAATCTCTAAATCACTTTACTGCTCACTACTGCTTACTACTGACTTATCAATTGCAACGTGCTGCTTTGTAGATGTAGCTGTGTGCATCCTACAAAAATATTCACACATGAAACCACACACTATGTGACCTTTCACCTGGAGTAAATCCCTAAATTGCTTTCTCATTAAAATTAATGTGAGAGCAGTCTATCAAGTTTGTCTTCTGAATAGAAACAAGCTGCAGGGAGAGAAAGGGTTGTTTAAGGAGACGCAGACAGCAAGGATTGTCTGTTATGCAAAGAGAACTAGAGCTCCAGTGAGAAAACTGTAGCTGTTTTTAAACGATGCATCGCCAGGAAACAGGTCATGTTTTTATTCGTGTTATTCCTAACAACCATTTGGTTATGACATATTTTATGCTATAATATCGTGCTTATACTTTGCCCTCGTCCTCCCACAATAATCATTAGAATCCGGACGCATGAAGCATGACTTCAGGTGAATTAAATTTCATCTTGGAGTCCAACTGGTTGTTGCTTATGCTATGTGTTCATGCTGTTTGTTCTTGCTACATGTCATAGAGGTGTTCACACTACAAGGTTCTTCTCCCACAATTTCAAAAATGTTTGAAAACATTATGGTTTTTAGGTTGTTAAAGCTTAAATGTTATACATTTAAGAATGCTTTCCGTCACGGTAGCAAAAGTTCACCTGTATGTCAGTGTGTATCCTTCTCGACTTTGTCCCACTCGAATCAAAAAGCAGCCAAGAGGCTTGTCAATCAACAGATCCTCCGCTTGTCTAAAAAAAAACGTAAAGTAAGGTCATGATCAGTCTGCAAGAAGCCAATAACTCGAAACGATCAATTTTCTCTCCTGTCTAAATAAACAAACCTCCGAGTGATCATGCCATGGAACCAGCAAGGAAAAGTGCCATTTTTGGCCACTTTGCGAGCCTGGGTTTCTCTGAACCAGCGAATGGTGTTGCTCCTCTTTTTTCTTTTCTCATTGGCCCACTCCTCATCTACCTCCTGAGCCAGAAAGTTCATCAAATCACTGTTCTCATGCAGGTCGTTATCAAATGGAGTAGCCTATAAAACGCAGGTGTAAAAGAAGGTTCATGATGAACGAGTGGTGAATTCTTAACAAGCCACTGACTTTGTTTGTTTGTTAACCTGTAAAGACATTTTAATTCCAATGAATGACACACAAAACTTTCTTTACCTACACATCTGGGCACGTGAGGAGCAATAAGGGATATTTCGATAGAAATTATATTCAAGAATCGACAAAATTGCGCAAATTGTGACCCTGATAGTTAGACATGTGAAACTTTTTTATGGCTTAGAACTAAACTTGATTCCAGTGATATTTTAATTGTTTATATTTTTATATTTGACTTTTTTTTTGCAGTTACTTAAAATATTCTATACTAGTACCAATAACATTTATTTTTTCATAGCATAATAATGATCTAGAATATACACTAAATTAAGATAAAGGTTGACTATTAAAAAAAAGTGTCTTTATTTTTGTTAAAACAAAGACATAGACTTTGCTCAAATGGAAAGTTATTGTGTAATCGTTTATCTTTGTGTAAATATGTCTGCCAAATTCATTGGCAAATGTAAATGACCTGCATAATTCTAGCTCAGAAAATAAACCAGCTGCCAGTTGCAGCCTCCATCCTACCCATGTTTCTGTCTTTTAAAATCTGTGAATATGAACAATTATTTCGATTTTTTAAAAAATCTTAAGCATTTTTTTTAAATTATCTGTCTTGACTGAAATGAATAAGTAAACGCAGCACCTGAATGTTGGATGGAATAATGCCTGAGTGAGTGATACCTGTTGTAGAAGCAGTGTGTTTTGTAACAGATATAGATTCTCACCTCAAACTGCTTACTGCGCGGCCGAGGTACAGGTGCTAGGTGTGGTGCGAGGGCAATTGCAGCAAGTATAGCCCGAGGTCTGGGCTGAGGTTTTTTCTTCCTGGGTAGAGGTACTGGAGGCGAAACTGGCCCTAAAAGAAACAACCACAGAACAGCAGCTTCAGTTTTCTCATAGAGCACATGAAACAATGCAGAAACGACAGTAATTAAATGCATTGCAGTGTCTTACTCTTGTTTTCTTGCTCGACAAGCAATCGCTTGTTTCTCTCTTCTTGTTCCAGAAGCTCCTGCCTCCGTCTCTCCTCTTCTTCCCTTTCTTCCCTCTCTCGCTGGGCCTGCTGTTGCCTCTTGACCTCAGCCAGCAGGACCAAGTACTTTTTCCTGGAGCTCACTGCACGGTAATCTTTAAAACAGAGCGGCACAAGAGACACATTCGGGTTAAAAAAAAAAAAGTATGCTATAAAGTATGCTATAGTGGAGGTTCTGTAGAACATTAATAAATAAACCACACATTATGTTTGCTGCATTCTTCAGTCCTCTGAATTTATATTTGTACAATTATATTGTATGTGTATATTATTTCTTATTGTATTTTATACTATACTGTCAGTTGGAAAGTTTCCTGATTGTGATACAACAGGTCTGAAATTTCAGCACAAAATTAATAAATCAAATCCTAAGAGTCATGATGAATCATGTGAACAGAGGAAAAAGAATCTGAAGTAGAGACACCCTACATGAAATTAATAAACTATAAAACACAACAGCCTTTGTGTTCAAATATACAGTTTAGTTATACGCATCATCCCCACAAAACACTGGTTTCGGAATTTGGATGTGACGCAAGTATTATTAGATCCATCTCTCCCAGCTGTAGCCTGGATCACAGCTGTGTTCACAGAAGTGTTCTGTTCCTGTTCAATGCTACTTCTTTGAATAAAAAACATCTTCCCAAAAAAAAAAAAAAAAGTAAAGCAAAGAAGCAGGGAATTACTGTAGCTGGCAGTCACATGGAACACCATCAAAGCTGGCAGGATGCTATTTGTTAAGAAGCCACTTCTGAGAATTTCCTTCTTGTCTAGACACATATAAATTTTGCTCATATAATTTTACCTGGCATGACACTGGCAAATTCACATTACGCTAGACATTCAGTTGTGCATGGTTCAGCGGGCTAATACGATTAGTAATAACGTGAAGAAAGGATGACACACTATCATGGGATTAGCTAAATGCTTCACTTTGCTTAATAGTGCATGCTTGCCTTTTCCCTATTTTTCTATATTTACTTCTTTAATTTACAATTAATTAATTAAAGTTTTATGCAGAAAAAAATTTGTATTTACTACCCTCAGTTCACAAACATGATTTTTAAATGCTTGGCTCCTCTTAAATTATTTATTAATTTAAATTAAATTAAGTTACTCCTCCATTCACTAACTGGTTTATCTTTCATCAGATTCACCTACCATATGTTTGCACACTGTAGGTATACAGTTACTGTCTGTAGCCGCAGCTGTTGCTATGAACAATTTATCAGCTTGATACCTATCCGTCAGTGAAAACCATCACGTTAGGACTAGATGTTATTTATGTGGTGGTTCGTTCTCATTTCAGCAGTGACATGATTGTTGTTCAGTGAGTCTTTAAACACTCGGGTTTCGGGAAAATAAACATGAATCAACAGTGAGGGACTGGAGGATGACTGACAAATTATATTAGACAGATACATAAATAAATACAATGTGTGATTCACAGAATACCAGCTACACACACTGAAATATCAGCGTCACTGCTGTGCAGGTTGGTTACTAACTGACACTGAACAAGGTGGATAATCTCTTTAAATAATCCATGAAGTTGTAGAATGATGGCAAATGTTTGTCTGTAGTTGTTTACAGAATCTGCTTGTGATCTGCGCATGTGCACGAAAACAGTCCTGATATCCATTTCAAATAATTGTTGGATTAGGTTGGGTGAAGACGATAAAGATTGAGGCTGTAGTGTATTACTGACACGAATCATTTAAAATTCTTCAACTAAAACAAGCAGTATGATTACAAAACTTGACGTTGATTTACGTTTTAAATCAGGACTGACATTACGTGGCCGCACGTTTCATTTCTGCTCATTGTCTTTTTTCTGTCACCCACAAAAACCGAAAGTGTAAAGCAAAACAACTGTATGACCATGATCCTGAACAAACAACAAGCAGTTTGTTCAGGTTTGGTCATGTTCTTTCGTGACTGGATCGCCCTTTCGGGTTCAGTCATGTGCATGAGTAACTGATTTAGGCAAAATAATGTGTGAAAATAAAGCTGGTGGCTGTCAATGGGCTGGAGGAGCAATTACGAGAAACTGTTGCACGCAACGATTCCCATGCTCCATTATTCAATAGATAAAACAAATAATGGGCGCTACTTTTTTCAGTGCTACTTACTCTTCTGAATGACAACAGCTGCCTTCCCAAGCCTTTCTAGGAGACGTGCCAACTCGTCCTGGTGCCAGTATTTAAAAAATAACCGAGATGAACTGAGGGGAAAAAAGGTGAAAGGTTAGTCTTTCATGCTCCAAGGATTTTATCTTATATTGAAAATTTAATGTAGTTGATTGATAATAAAAATACAACAATTAACTCATTGTGATATATAAATCTTACTGATCATTTAAGAGAGAGAAAGAGATCATATATGTGTATGGGTGTGCCTAACACCAACCTACCCACACTTCCAACCACGCAGCTCTGTGGTATTAAGAATCGACATACAGCTGGCAAATAAAACAGAGATCAAGTTAAATACAGAAAATATACATTCACAGAATAAAGAAACAAAAACTCATAATTCATACAGTATATAAAGGCTATCTAAATAAACGTGGATTTAATTCACCAGTGTTTTGGAGGAGTTATTTACCTTTCTTTGTCCACTGGCAGATCCGGTTTAAGCAGCAGGATGTTATATCTGATGATTAAAAAAAAAAAAAAAAATTTTTGAATCTTCACTGTTCCATTTTGGCTAACTCTATTAAACGACTCACAGATGCTTATTTACCTCTGCGCAAACTCTTTAAAAGACGGTCGCCAGGAGAAACCTTCTCTTCGAATGCGGATCGTCTCCAGCAGGCCGTTGTACCTCAGCTAAGGAGAACAAGGAATAAAAACATTAGAGAAATATCAGTGTAAGATAATGACTAGCATTTTAATGTGTACTGTACAGTACTGACATCCATAGCCATGAAAAAAAAAGAAAAAAAAGATAACCTTATCAGCCACTCGTTTTTTAAGAATGAGAAATTTAATTGAAATCTTTACCACAGACATGCAGTGTTTAATTTTGTTTTACATTATCATTAATTATTCTATCATTATTTCTACCTATTTACTTTTTTTTGTGAATAAATTTGAATTTTATTATTAATATTTTACCATAAATATTTTAGTTTTAATATTATCATACTTTTGATTTATTTATTTTATAAACTGTACTTTTGTATTTGGTCAGTAGATGGTGTTGGAGTAAAAGACATGCTGATGTTCTATTTTTGTTCTCTAGTCATGTGACTAGTCAAGCATTTAAAGACTGAACACAGAACAATAACCTTAACAAGAAAAACTATTAGAGGAAAAGGGGTTTAAATGAAATATTTGACTCCGTATATTACATGCTGAGGTTACTGGCATTCATGTCCACAGACAGCGGGTGAATTCCCAGATTTTACAACCAGAAATGCTCTTGTTCAGGACAAAGTGAGTGATGTATACATTACCAGGAAACAGAAATGTGTAATGCAGTGTCTATATGGATGGAAAGAGTACATGATCTTGTGCAAAACATGGGGGCCCATTAAAAGTGACCTGCCTGATCCATGATGAGTTTACTGTCCACCTGATCAGGCAACTTGCTGCCGTTGGGTTTGATGCATCTCACAAAGTGCGGACTGGCAGCAAACATCTTCTCCATCAGTACAGCCAGGGAATGCTGGACAAAACAGACCATTTAACTCCATTATAGATGTGAAATTAATCAGTAAAGCATCTCATTGACAGGAACAGCCCTTTACCTTGAACTGTGTGCCTACAGACTGTTTCCTGGTCGAGTTGAAGTTGTCGTCTACAAAGCTTACCATCTTACAAAAACAACAAAACAGTCAAAAATAACCCACATTTTTCCATTTTGTCATTTCTTTTTATTCTAGACCAGTGACCTACAGAACATCATGAGATGATTAAGGTTTACCTTTGCTTTCCGCGGCATCAATGTCCCTGTTCTGGAAATTGTGGCTGAAAAATGAAAACGACATTTTACAACAATAAAAGTCTGTATTTCTGATCTGAAGCAGTTATCAGCCTTAGCTCAGACAGACCTGCTGTTAATCACAAGCACTGCACAGCTTTTAGCTAGTCTACTGCTTTTAAGTCTTTATGGATGCCTTTAAATCTGGCTTTAAATGTATATTGACAATCACGTGGTTCATAGTTTCATTTTTTTTTTTTTTTTTTAGAAATTGTAGGAATTGTCATGCTTTTGCAATTTATTATTAACTGCAGTTTGTAATTTTGTAATTTCTTTGTAATAATGAATTATTCAATTATATATATATATATATTGTATAATAATAAAGAAATGGATTTGACTATATTATTGTTAAGTTAATCTGGTCTGGACAGAAAATAAGTTTAACACTGGTAACAATAAGAATCTACCAAGCTACACTTTTACAGCTGCACAGGAGGTGGCACTGTAGTAAAAGTCATGCTGATTTTCATTCTGCTTCTCTTGTGTGACTTTTATAATAAGACTGTAACAACTATATACAAGTGTGAGAAAGTGTGAGTGTTTTTTATCACTGTGGCTTGTTGTTTATCATTGTGGCTTCGCAGGCAGATGCATCTTCACATCTGTAAGCTGTAACTCAAGCAAGGTTAAAAAACTAACAACTAATTAATAAACAAGCTGCAGGTCCAAAAAAAAAAAAAAAAATACACCATTATGAACACTGTTTAAATAAGATGGTGTGGTGTGAAAAACATATTAATAAATAAAAAATCGTAAACCATGTTTTTAATCGTACAGCCTTGTTTTCTGTAGTGACACGTCAACCTACCAGCAAAGAGGACGCTAAGGAGCGGAGTAACACTGTTGATGAAGAGAGAGCGAATGCTGGCTGGAATGTTGTCCCGGTTCTTTTCCAGGAAGCCGCTGGCGTTATATTGCACCTGTACAAGCCAGGAAGTCAGCATTACTCATATTCCAACATTTATATTGTTCTGGATGACAAAACCTGTAAGTCGACTCTTTATTTTTCCTCCCCGTCTTTGTCTGTTCTACCTTTCCAGCGTAGTGCACGACAGTAAAGAGAGGGCTATGGCTCCGGACCACCTCGAAGTGGGGGTTGGCTTTGAATTTGCTGTTCAGCTTGTCTACAAAGTTTCCATCTGTGGCCTGTGGTGAGAAAAAACCCAATTGTGAATTAAATGGAAATTTTTAAAATCACACCCTGCAGTTTCTCAGACCACTGAGAGGCTTTCAAACATGTAACCCTTCAATCAGATATCTTATGAAGTAGCCACTATGACTAATGCTCAAGAAGATGTTCACTAATGTGGTTTCTTGTTATCTTTTCAATTCCTGTGCACAAAGTTTGGTGAACAACCAAAACAAAGCTTTCCTTTTTTAAATAATGTAATTAATGATGCTCTGTTAGCAAGTTTAGGGTGTTATATCTAACCAAACCCTGTTTGGTGCTTTTTCAGAAGTTTAATCCCAGACTTTTGATCTCTCTTGTTCTTCATGATGACATTAGTCTTGACTCTGACAAACTCTGGGAACAGGTCAACATTCCTACTGTCCTTGTCCTTTATTTTTGAAATTATACACTGTGATACTTTAACTGCACACAGGTTGACTCTATGCAGGAGATAGCAACAAAACAAATTTAGGGGTTCAACTTAAAAAAAAAAAAAAAAAAAAAATCATTGACCTATTTTGTATTTGTTTATAATATAGAATCCCAATCACTTCAGTTCCAGGTTAGAACATGGAAACGGTTAAAAGGGTGTATACTTATGCAAGACGCTGTATGTATAATGAGCTCTAGTATTATCCAACAATGATCATTTGACTTGAGAAGCCAGCAGGATGTATGCAAACAAAGCGCATGATCCACTGCTCCCAAATGAATGACGTGTGGTTCTAACCTCATCCACTCACCTGAGGAAAGGCGCTCTGCTCATCCAGCAAGGACAGAATCCCAATTGGCTTCGTTAAGAAAAGGTCCTGAGGGAGACAGTGTTTGCTAATCATTACTCTGTTAATGATGCTGATGTCAGACTTAAAGCTCAGCCAGGTTTTAATTATTATTATTTTTTTTATTTCATTTATTTCTTCCAGTTTAGATTTTCTTTTTTAAAGACTATATTTTCAAGCTGTATAATCAGATCATTTATCCTGGACTTATTAAACAACATGGTTCTTCTAGCTGGGGTTTCTACAAAAAAAAATGTAAATAAAAATAATTTTCAAAATTGAAAACTACAACCCATCAGTTATTACGTTAATTATTGCATCCTTATAGTTGCCTCATTACCTCATTAACTCAGTAACAAGCAATTCTATAAATAATAAATGAATAAAAAAAAATGTGTTGTAAGTGGAAGGTTTGGGAATTAAAACTCAAATACAAAGCCAAAATATTAAATGTAATGCATTTAAATAATGAGTCTGATATCTGAATAGCAAATTAATCTAAACTAAGAGTTTTAATCTATCTATAGTCCCCTGTCTACTAAAGGATTGAGAACACCCGATTTAACGGGTTCTATAATAAATGTGACTAAGGTTGAGCAATGTATAAGTAATTTAATGCTTCAGAAAGTGAAAAGGTCTGGCGTTTCCTGTAGCATACTTCACCCCAAAATAAATTTGTTCCTTTAGGGAGGAGCAGCAGCTGCACACAACCATAATTACTGGCCAGGGTTAATATTTTCTAGGCAGTGTGAGACATGCTGAAGTTTTTCTATAAACAAACATAATACAATAAAAACCGTACACCCCACACCCTGACTATAACCTTTATGAGTTGACCTTATTCTGTTCATTTGATGCATAGCACTGATATGAGAGGGCTAAAATGTATTGGTATGCAGCTAAAAACATTGACATGCTTCACACTTGTCATTTCCTGTTCCTTGGTTTTACCACAAGACTCCAGTATGCCAAACTCTCTGCTACTGCTGCCTCATAGATAGACATAAAGTAAAAAGAGAGAGAGAAAGTGTGGTGCAACATAGAGATCAGGAGAAAATCTACCAGAATTGGTTTGTTATCCTTGAAGGTGATGGTCTCCCACTGGATTCCCTCCTCTTTGTACTCGTTCTGCTCCATTAAAAAAATGTGCTATGAAAAGAGGAAACGCAGCAATTACTTTCTTTAAGGAGCAGCGATAAAATAATGTTAAGCATGACATTACATGTGGCAGTTTAGAGAAAATCCTAATTAAAAACGAGGTAAGGTGAGGGTAAGCTTGTAGAAGCTCCTCACTGGTTTATGAGCAAAAACAAGACAGAGAGAGAGAGATAGATGGATAGAGAGAGAGTCATGTTTTTGCCTTTTTTTTTTATATGTAGCAATTAAAAAATGCTTTCCATCACAAATCTTATAATGTAGTGTGTATTTCTGTCTGTCTTTTTTTTTCTCTTTTTCTCTGCCATGTGTTTCTATTTTGCTCTCTCTGCATCTCTCTCTCTCTCTCTCTCTCTCTGTTTTTAAATGTCAGAAATAAGATAAAAAAAAATTACTCCAGACATGAAAGAAGCTATTAATGGAAAACTGTTTCTTCCATCCGACCTTCACCTATTTGGATCAGTTCCAAAACTGAATCTGGTGGTCAGAAGAATAAAATCATATAAATCCCACAAACATTCAACCACTCGCTCTTGATGCACAGACGAATGGACAACCTGAAAAGATGACGCCATCACTTCAGAACAATGCATGAACTGAACAGATGCATTAAATTTATGTAGGCAAGTAGAATTTATATTTTTATTTAATTGGATTAAATTGAGCAATTTTATTAGTCTCTCTTAAATATCTGTTCTTTGTTGTTACTGCTGTATGCTAAAGCACAAATGTGTATGGTCATCTTTTCATCATGTGATCATATATGTATATATTCAATATATGTAATATATTCATTTCTCTCTTAATTTCCTACTATAAATATTTTAGGTCTGTGATAACTGTATTTACTTTGTTTACTGCCTGCAGCCAGTACCAGGATTTTGTGAAATGAAAAATGAAATGGCCTTTATTTGTCACATATACATTACAGCACAGTGAAATTCTTTCTTTGCATATCCCATCCTTGGAGGTTGGGGTCAGAGCGCAGGGTCAGCCATGATACAGCGCCCCTGGAGCAGAGAGGGTTAAGGGCCTTGCTCAAGGGCCCAACAGTGGCAACTTGGAGGTGCTGGGGCTTGAACCCCTGATCTTCCGGTCAACGACCCAAAGCCTTAACCACTTGATTTGTTATCGTAGAAATTACTACAAAATCAAGCAAACTCTGCAGTATTCAGAGGAGCTTGACACCGTTTCAAAATCTACAACAGATTTTCAGCAGATTGACATGACACACATTCAGCCGAAGCCCTCTTTAATACAAATGCATTGAATATAAGAGCAGCTATTACAGAAAGCAATAACGTCTTCAATCCCATGCTTGTGATTTCGGCAATTCTAGTGAAAAACAAGCTGCAAGATCCAATCCATCACTGGGTCATATGTGTGTATGTGTAAGTACTTACATGATTAAAAAAATACTGTAGCTGCTCGTTCGCAAGATTGATGCAGAGCTGCTCGAATCGGTTCACGGCAAAATTCTCAAACCCAAAGATGTCAAGAATACCTGCAATATGTCAAAATAACGCTTTGGGTAGAAGATACATATCCTAACAAATCCTACATCTGTTTGTACATGTAGATTCTGCTGTTTGTCCAAATGAGTAGGAAAACCTTTGTATTATCATTACCATAGCAAATCATGTGTGTAAAATTAGTTCTTGAGGTACAGCAGGGCAAATGACTGGGTCCTGTCTTTGACATGAAAATGAAACCTAATAAATCAAGCATGATTAATCTGTTTTACTGAATTTTCTTCATGTCATTAATAAGTACAGCCAGTTTAGGGGCAAAATACAATACAAGCAAATAAGCAACTTGTACTAACCCCTTCAAATATTTACCTATTTCACTCAGCTCAACGTTTGTATCCAGTTTATGCGTCAGCAACTCATTTATTTTACTAACAATCCAGCCAAACACTCTGCCATATACCACTTTGGCAATCGAATCTCTGGCATCTGAAAGGAAAAAGTATCAGACACAGGTGGTTAGGGAAATCACAAAAAAGCTTTCAGCACCGCTTACTGCCGACTGGCATGGCCAGCTGGATTTGCCTTACAAAAATCAGGCCAGAGCGGCTGAGTGTTTGAAACACATTCATCCGAATGGAAGTGCTAGTCGTCATACACATGTCAGGTTTGAACAGTGAAAGGGAGCAGCGTCATTAAAAATGCAGCATCAGTGATGAAACTGATCCACAGCAGGCAGGAAATCATACCTTCAGCTTGTTGCTGGTTGTGGAAGCGGTGGATGGATTCGCCTCTTGTTACTGACATGGTGCAGGTGAGACACCTCATCAGGTCCTCCTCTTGAACACCAAACTGACCCTGTGGAGGGAAAAAGGTGAGGTCAGATTAGAGATCTCACCAGGCGTATAACCAGACAATATATAAACTAATTTAATACCATAGAACAGTCTGCTACTTAGTATTTTGAGCACCCTTCTTAAAGCTTAGCAAAAAGAAATAGCATGCATCAGATAGTATTTTGGCTTTTTTCCCCCCAAAACATTTTTTTCTTTTGTGCACATGGTTCCATAAAACATGATGCTTGTGTGTCTGTGTGTGTGTGTGTGTATGCATATGTGCGTGTGTTTGTGTATAAACAGGGAGAGAGAGAGAGACAGAGACAGAGATTAAAGAGGTAATTTTGCTAATAAACTGCAAATGTTCATTTAAACAATGAACTAAATCTAGCTGCAACAGCTGCTGTTAAGAAATGTTAATTTGCATCACATTGTTCTATTCACCACAGGTCACCTACCGTCATCAGTAATGAAAGTATCTTGAAGCTACAGGAAGTGAGGTAGGCAGTTTTAGGGAAATGACGGGTGACTTTATGATCAGCTATAAGTGGTCATGCGGAAATCATTTAAATATAGCCTCGTGACATTTAATGGTGCCAGCCATCTTATCACAATCAGCCAGATGTAGCCAGCGACAACAACCCAACCTTTGCTCTAAGGAGTTTAATTGTGCCCAAGCAGCCCATAATTCATCTGTTTGATTATCAGGTGGGGAAGAGAGGCAGTTGCATGGCTACTTAACCTTTCTCTACACAGAATACAGGCCTGAGGTCTGCGTCCGTGCTGGGGCATTTAGGCGGACAATGGGACTGTTTATTTTACTACGCATGTGCTGGAGAGATAAATCCTCCAGCTGTATTCCTTCACCTACTCCTCATGTCTGTAAGAACACGTCGGAGCACAGAAACGCCGCCCTGATCTCAGCTAATCTAAAAAGCATGAAATATTTACACCAGTCGTCGACAGGGGAACTTGGTGTAATATTGCAGCTGTATTGTGTAAACGAGGCAGGAGCGGATCCAGTTAGAAGGATGTGTTGAAAATGAGCACAGCAATTGCTTTGTTTCCTTCATTCAAGGAATTCTGTAGCTGTTGTGAGTCCACATCAAATGAATACAAGAAGTGTGACCTATTGTTAATAGGTTAAATATTTTGAAGAAGCATAAACAAGATCAGCTTATTCATCTTTATATTAAAACATTGCTGAATAAGATTGCAGGCTATAATTCAAATGACAGTATAATATGAATGTTCCCATTTTAATTAATGTGTTTATTAATGAATGTGCCCATTTGAATCTTATCAATTGAATTGAATATGAATTTGCCTATAGGGTGGATACTCCAGTGTCCAGTGGAAGTGTCACATTAAGGTTTTCCAGAAAGAGGATTCTGTAGACGCTTTCTGATTTCTTAGTTACACAAGCAATTTAAAAAAAAAAATCTTAATAACTTAACACATGGACAGATAGAGATGCTACTGTTTATACAATGCTCTAATGGTATCTTAAATGGTCTCACAGATGTTCCACAACATTAACTGTAACTTTTAAACAGTTTAAAGTACAACATTTTTGATTAACAAATAAAAAGCTGTAATTGTTTGGGAACTGTTGTCGTATATTGGAAGAAAACACTTCGGAATGTTGAAGATAATCAACATCAGGGTGATGACATCATGGCCATTTCACGTTTTGATCTTTACTTATTAAATACTGATGCATCTGAGCCAACTCACCGCGGTGGCTTTGAGCCAACCCTTTGACGTCTCGCTCACTTTCAGTGCGTCATTCTCAGTCGGCTCGAACGTGATATTTCCCAGAGACAGAATCCCGGCCAGGATAGTCATCATGTCCACCTTTTCCTGAAAGTGCCAGGTGAGGGTATTTGTAAGCACTGAGTAGTGTGATAGAGGAGTGAGAGCTTGTTATGTGCCCCAGGGGTAGAAATTTCACCTGCTCCTCGAAGCCCACCATATCCATGGCATTGGACACTTCATTGTACTTTTCACTCCAGTGCTGCACCATATCGCCTTGGCCGAATCGCCCGTTCAGGTAACTAGGACACATACATTCATGAGTCAGGACTGTGGCATGATGAGATAAAAGGAGTTGGAATGAAAACAAAGACAAATTCCACAAAAGAATGTGTTATATGTCTATAAAAAGCATAATGGTAAAGCCACACCTCCTTCTAAAACAAACCAAATTAGGGGGCAGGACAAACATGCATGACACAAACAGAATGATAAAACCACTCTGCCATTCCTGAAATAGTTTCCACCCTGAAACAAATTACGTCTTTTACTACAGCTGCTATAACCTGTTGCTAAACAACATCACAAAATGACTCACCGGTACTGAGTCGGGTCCAGGAGGCCATACATCTCCTTGTCCTGTGCAGAAATGCCAGCAAGCATGCAGTAAAAGATGTGGAAATTCCTTTCACCTTCGTCTTGGTGGACCACACGGGACTTTTCTAGTAGATACTCGTTGATTTTGGCTCCTTTTACTACAGGATTGAGTGGAGACGGTGTTAGTAATGACAGCACGGTATACAAAGTGAAAAACAAGTATTCAGACGTTTTTTAGTGCTCTGAAATGATTGCGTTTCAGCTCATTGCTTATTGTTCTCTTATTTACTGCAACACATACTTTTTCTGTTCATGTTTCCAAGTCAAAAGATATTACTGGAACTATAATCAACTGGAACTATATTCAGTAACAACAATAGTGTCTGAATATTTATTTCCCCCTCACTGTCATCATCTGCCATCTGTGATGCTCAGTGTTGGACATCATTTTTTTTTTTTGCTATGTCTAATAATAAACTCACCTGAAGAGTTCTGAAAGCGAAGCTGAATATACTTTCCGAACCGACTGCTGTTGTCATTCATGACTGTCTGGGCATTCCCGAACGCCTCGAGAAGAGGGTTGACCTGTTCCAAAAAGCAATATTAGTGCTCATACAAAATACAAATCACTGAAAAATAATTACTTTTTTTCTTGGAAGACATTTCTAGGTGTATTATAGGATGGCATAGTGAGAATGGTCGAATTGTTACACACGCTTTAAAATACATACACTCACAGGAACAACTATACACCTCCTCGTCCTCATAAAATAATGTAGATACACGTCAAGAGCTTCAGTTAATATTCACATCAACTACACACTACCGTGGCCTGGTTGTTGGTACCAGCTGGGCTGATTTAAGTATTTAAGAAACTGCTGATCCCCTTGAATTTTCTCATACAGCCCTATAGTTTTCACAGACGTTTACAGGTGTTCCCATTAATGTACACAGCGAGTTTCGGAAATAACCTAATCCGCCCTTGAGACATTCCCCTACGTGTCAAAAACTAAGCCTCAAACTGGTGGCTTTTTAGCTTTGAAAGACAGGGCGGCGAATACCAGCCATCACACCCTGAAAGCCTGCCGTACACTGCAAATAATAAGTTGAGTAACAGAACAAACTCTGAAGCAACAGAAATCTGCAGCTAATACAGAGCTCAGTGTGCCTGCAGAAATAAAAACCACAAGTCAGCTGATGGAAAAAGAAACTCCTTATTACAGGAATCTCCAAACCACTTTCACACAGCGAACCTAAACAAACCGTGTCAGGACTGAAGATCAGACTTGTATTAATTTGTTTAAAAACCCAGATGAGGAAGATGAGGTGTTCCTCGGTATTAGCAGGGTGCTTGGTATTCAATGAAGAGAGGAAGGATGGATGGATAGGTTTCAACACAAAGCACATGGAAAATAGAATGTGCCACGTGGGCAGATCAAGCCATCTCCTGTAACAAGCCAGTAAGGATGTGCTGTTTAAGCAGCTTTGCCTGAAGTCAGCAGTTAACAAACAAACCACTAGGAAGGACACAGGAGAGGAAACCTCCCCAAAAAAAACACAGACATGAGGCCTGGAAAACAGTTTGTTTTGACTTGGTGGAACTCTTTCTGGAAATCCTCCCATGACTCAAGTTACATTCAAACAGCAGCGTCTTTCAAATCTATCGCATGACAGACAATATGCTTGACAAACAAAGGGTGTATGCAGGAAAACGTAATAAATAAATGATACGAATTTGGCATTCGGTATCAAAGTTAATTCCCTGGAAGGCAGTCCTTTTGAAAGCAGTGTTAGCCGGGCCTGAGGGCAGACCAGTGCAAAGTTACTCAGCCGTATGACATCATTTCCCTGAGGGTAGTGCTTCCCACACTTACTTAAGTTTCACACAGTCCCTCTCTCATTTTATCCCACTCTCATTTTAACCCTCTCTCCTTCCCCCACTTTCCGACTTCCTGTCCTGCTGAGACAGATGTAAAAATCTGGGGGAACACTTACACAACCATCAATGAATGTATACTAAACTAAGTGGTTTTTCAGATAAAAATGCCTCGCAGTGCCGACAAGAAGGGAACAATATAGGTTTAAAAGAAAATTTTAACTGATGAGGAAAATGTTAAATAAATATTACATTTTATAAAGTTTTTTTTCATACATATGTACAGTGTATTAACAGTTAACTTATAACTAACTAAATAAATATAAGGGAACATCTAAAATTTTGATTAGCTGAGTCGCATTCAAAGTCACTGTAGATTCCTCGCTTATTATTTCTTTTGTAAGAAAAACAATTATTTCGTTCACATTGCACCTGGTGTTGTTATAAAAGAGGTCACTTGATTAATAATCACGATGAAAGTGAAGGAGCTTCACAAAGATCTGAAGGACGGCATTTTTAATGGTTTAAGCTGAAAAGCTGCAGTGCCACAGCAAAGACCATAAACATCTCCGTCACCATAACTGGTTTATTAACATGCTGGCGGAAAGTTTATGGAACCGTAACGTAACCGTAACACACCACACATAAGATAGTTATAACACTTCATTTCTCTGACTAATGATAAGCAGTAAACAAAGTTCTCCATTCCAACACCCTGTGAGGTGAGCGGATAAATGCTTCATGGCACAAAAGACAAAAAGGTCATTTGGCGCTAATTCAGCTCAACATGTTCAGAGGAATACAGAGTAACTTCTCTCAAGATTGTACTGTGGTGTTACATGATCTCAATCTCACCAACACAAGAGCTGAATCTTGGGAAAAGACAAATATTTCAAAAAGACAAAAAACCATCATACAGTTTCTAAAAAAGGTAATTCCTTTAAAAGGAGCCATCTAACGATGGGATGCTGATGACTATTTGTCAAGAGTAACATGGGCCAACGTTCCACCATAACCCAAGAGATGTAACTCAAGAGTTTGTGGTGACTTTGCAATGGAAATCAATTCAATTTCACTTTAAAAATTTAAAGCGTCTGATAATAACATGCCGTCGCTGTGGCATCAAGCTGAAGCATATGATTAAAGCCTGTACAGCGGGTTTCATTTACCACATAGGCTTAATTATACACCCAAAGATCCTATTAAACATTTTACAGATCCATAATTTTCTGTCGGTTTTAACACACGCCCTTCAGTAAATCCAGACTCGAACAACCCTGAAACCAGCTGTTTACATTACAAACAGAATGGTGTTTAACCTGCTTATTGAAACTACAGGTGATCTGTAGTTGACTGACGTTCATTTCTTCACTGTTGCTTCACCGGGAAAACATAATGGTGACAGAATGATGACTGGTGTGTAAGAAATTCTACTGCTGGAGGAACAAGAAATACATGTTTGTGCTCATAAGGAAGCACTGAGCACTTGTTTTAAGTGCTGCAGTTACCATAGAAATGAACTTGTCTCCTTGAGCGTTAGGTCTGAAAATGGCTGTAGAATTTACTTGCAAATGTTGCTCGTAGTCTCTTGTCTATTCCTTGGACACCACTAGAGAGGCGCTGAGGGCTCAGTCAATGTTGGCCTTCTGATGTTGGGTTCCGTTCCATATGATATAATATAATAAACTCAACCCAGCCACAGAAACTAACAGTTCTTTTACATGCAGCAAAGTCATGTCTGTAATGTCATTTTATGGGGAAACAGGATTATAATCTGTTACTTTACTACAACTCTATGCTGCTGAAAGGGTATTCAGGAGTCCTGGGATGAGCACAGGACAGTTTTTATGATTCCACTTCTCAGCAGTTCTTAGGTGAGACTCTACAGCATTGTCCAAGATTTGGATGTAAATGGCCAATCAAAACATCGTCAGTCAGTCTGAAGGCTCAGCAAATTCACTTGTATAAAACAGAGACATCTTGTATTGTTGTATGACATGTATATATATATATATATACACACACACACACACACACATCTGCACAAATGTTTAAGGACTACATTTTAAAGGTCAAACGCTAGAATGCTATGCTTCTATAAAAAAACAAAACAAAAAAAATACTGATATTTGTGACACGTTCTCCACTATATTGATATGTCTTATCTCTTCAGCCACAGTGTTAACCCTGTATCCATGGGTACCTCATCTTCCCTGATCCGTAACAACACTATCCCTGTTGCACATTTGCTTCTCAATCAGAAGAACTGATCAATTCACTTCACTTCAATTCAATTTTATTTGTATAGCGCTTTTAACAAAGAGCATTGTCTCAAAGCAGCTTTACATAAGAAACAACATAAGAAAACAACAAACATATAAACAGACAAACAGTCCTAGATGTTATCCCCAGTGAGCAAGCTTGAGGTGACTGAGGCGACTGTGGCAAGGAAAAACTCCCTTAGGTGGTATGAGGAAGAAACCTTGAGAGGAACCAGACTCAGAAGGGAACCCATCCTCATTTGGGTGACAGCGGAGAGTGTGATTATATTGTGCATTTATGTGTAGTCAATTGTGTGATGGCGATAGAGCATGTTTAGAATGTTATGTAAATCACATGTAATTAATTATTCATCTTATTACTTATTATTCATTCTAATCTACAGGTTACTTATAAATTATAGAGACTGAAATCTCGGTGATAATAATAATAATAATAATAATAATAATGTGCAAATTAGATGAATCAACCCCCTTGTCTTATGCGCGGCTTAGGTTCTGACATGTGCAAACGACAAGGTTATATTCAAATAAGTGTGGCTGCATTGCTTACCTGCAGGATCTGCTGCTCGAGCTGCGAGTTCGCACGACAAAGCTCCATAAGCTGGCGCAGTAATAGCTTCGTGCTTTCGGTTTTTCCTGCACCACTTTCACCACTAAAGAAGAAAACAAAAAGAAATAAAACAAGACGAGCAGTGCAGTTAATAGGTTTACCCTAAAACGTAATTAAATTGTATTTGTATTGTATACAATTTCCAGAAACTTCCTTAAACTTCATCCCACATATCATTTTGTTTCATGAAACAGACCAAACTTCCAAGACAGACCTTGAAACCTTGTTAAAAAGAAAAAAAAGGGGCATTTGATAAGCAAATACACGATGGCGATTGTGCTCTGGACCACTTGACGTGTAAATCTAAAACTTTGCGCCAATTCGGTCCCATTTGCATAACCAATGGAACTTGCAAATACATGCTTGTGACCACAAGAAAGCACTGCTGACCTTCGCTTATGCAGAGCAAAGGAGCCACTAAGCAAACCCAGCTAATTGCTTTACTAAACCCTGGAAATATATCAGGCATGAAGGAAAAAACAAAACAAAACAATGATTATAAATAGACCGGAGGTGTGTAAAACAAGCTCTCCTTCACAACTTATAGGAAGTTGATGAGTGAAATGCACACAGACAAGAAAAGAATTCCATGTTCCTTTAATGCTGATGACATTAACAAAAAAAAAAAAAAAAGACACCATATTTACATCTTTCATCACGATCATGCAAACATGGCTGACCAGGTGTGCTGTCACATGCCATGATTGCGTATAGCCAAGTGAATTTGTGCTCCCTGTTGTCGAGGTGATTATCAAGCTCTCTTCACCACACACACGTAACACACATCTAACACACACACACACCTCCTCATTCTTCCCTAGCAGCATGAAGACTAGTAAAAATGAAACTGCTTAGAGGTCATCTGCATGCACTTGAACAACATGCAGGTTCGAATTTTTGACACTAAAGTAACCATAGCAGCAGCAAAGAAATAGAAAAAAAAATGCAAAGTGAAAATCTTCTGTACGATGAAAAAATCCTCAAATATCACAAGTTATGGTCTACCAGCAACCCTGTGTATAAACTTTTCCTCCAATTGTCTTGTCCTAGCTTGCCTAACCAGGAATGTCCTAATAGACCAGACTCTACATGTCAGGGTTGAAGTCAAACCAAAGTGGATTACATGAAAAACAGCTTTCAACCTGCTGTAAAGAAAAAAAATGTTTTAAGACAAGAAGCAGAAAAACTCACCTAATGACGATGCATTGGTTTTTTGGCCCTGTGGCCAGGCGGCCCAGCATGGACTGGTATGCTCGGTCAGCTACAGCAAATATATGTGGAGGTAAAGCACTTTTCTCATGGCACTTGTACTTCTCTGACACCTGAAAAGACATCATCAATTTATTATTATTATTATTAATAACATTATTAATTATTATCCAGATGGAGGAGAGTTTTTTTTTTTTTTTTTTTACATAGGATGAGTAAAACCTTTTATTCTATATTACATTATCCATGTACTTTTCAGTAACAAAACAACAAAGCAAACAGAAGCAGCAATTCTGGATAATCGGTTAATAAAAAGTGTGGCTCTATAATGAAGGGCACAGAAGATGGGTCTCAATCAGCTCCCTAACTCCTGAATCATCATGTAGGACGAGATCAGGCACTGGTAATGACCCAGGCTCAATACAAATGTCTCAATTTCCGGTGACACAATCGTGTAGTAAAACATCACCACTGACATTTATACACCAGGCAGAAGCAATATCTGTCATTAGTTTTTAAGTATTTTTGTCTATCATGGTATTTCAAGCAAGATTGTAAGCTAGATAGTGGAGTTTTAAAAGTCATTAGACTCAAACCATTTATAGAACAAAATAACTCGTGTGTGATTCTTTGACAACCATAACAAGGTACTAACATTTGTAAACAAAGTTGGCTGAAAGATTGCATGCCATTTCTTTCCGAGCTGAAAGACTTCAGTAAATATGATGTACAGGTTTCCAAAAAGTGAACATAGTAAACATTGATGCTCCATGTTTTTGCAGTGCATTGTGGGATTGTTTTAGGGAGCAAACGTAGGATTTTTACATTGAGAGACAGACAGAGAGAGAGAGAGAGAGAGAGAGAGAGAGAGAGAGAGAAAGAGAGAGAGAGAGAGAGACCTTAAAATGGCCGACTCTCTGATCAGGTCCCTGACCACTGACCCAGGGAGCAGTTAACACAGCAAGAAACAAATTGTAGGAGTTTATGATGTTCTGAACAACAATTATAAGCATTTTATACATTAAAAGCCTCGCACCCAGTGTTCCTGAAAAGGTACGAGTGATTAAGCCTTATCAAACATTCAATTAAAATTACAATGAGATTTATTGTCCTTGAGTCATTGTAATGGTGATCAAAATATATAACGCAACTTCCTGTTAATCTTGATACCTGACGAATGTTTGCTTATTTTGCAATGTGTTTTTTTCTTAGATAGGAAAAGGATGGAAGGGACACAATAACAGATATGCTGTAAAACGACTGGAATATTGATTTCAAATTTTAAGTTTATATAATTTACATTAGAATTTGAGAGAGAGAGAGAGAGAGAGAGAGAGAGATGCATAGTTTCAACTGGTGCTATATTACATAACCAAAATAATTGCATTTTAAAAGGAAGTTCATTATTATTATTATTGAGTCACATCAGTGGAAGAGTAAAGACTCTTTGTCAGTGTCATTGATTAGTTTGCTATCTTCTTAGGAGGAAGTGCATTCAAGGTAACAACTAAAGTAAATAAAAGCTTGGCTGAAATAAACAAAACGTTCATGACTGCATTTACCTCTTTGCCATACAGTGGGAGCTGCTTAAATGGGTTCACAGCGACCAAAATATCCCCAATATAAGTCTGTTGGAGAGGAAAAACACTGTCAGTAAGTCACAAGGCAATGCTTTCAGACATGCTTCATTCAGGGTCGCTAATGTTTCTGCTATGACTCAGAGCAAACCAACGACACCTCACTGAAATCTTCATGAGGTTCAAATGCGGTGTAAAAATGACTGTCAGAACCTGTAGAACTTGCAGTACGTGGTGCTCCCAGATGTCCGATTATGAACATATTCATAATATAAACACCCTAACACGGAGTATTACTTACATAAATGTGACTGTGGTTGAATCTTCTAGTCAGTGACTCGAGTAAACTCTTCTCATCCAAATCTGACAGAGTCGCCAGATCTTCCTGAACATGGGCTTGTTCCTCCATGGTACCTTCAAGGATGCCTCAAACGCTTAAAACTGGCCGGTTGAGCGGTTTTGTAACGCCATCAGATCAGTACATGTGCTCTCAAGCAAATCTCTTGACTCCTTTCCCTTCCTCTAACCAACTCACTTACACCTTTAGAGCTTGAGAAACGGCGCCTCCGCCTCCAGCGCATACACGCCGTTTAACCCTCACCTAGCCGGATGCTGTGCTGCACAAACCACCGCAGTTAATACCATGATCGCTAGGAGGCGCCAATATGACGGCAGGGATTCATTTGCATATTAATTGCATCGGCGTTTGCATATCAAAAAATGTATTTACATGAACATTTTCCTACATTTAAGCAGATTACAGGTTTATCTAGCAAGTTTTCTTCCCCTCAGGGCATGATTAATAATCAGACAACCTCAAACTCAGTGAAATCAACAGGGTACCACACTTTATTGAATGACATATCAGCTGGTGGGCGTGTCCACTAATGCTTGTGGGCGTGTCCGGGGATGCGACAACGTGTGCACGCGATTCGTAGCAGAGAGGAGCACACGCTGCATCCCCTTCATTTAGTGTGACCTAATGAGAAAGTTTAATTTTAGCTATTGTGAAACAAACATGTCTTATATGACATGTTTTCTCTTAATCATAATTAAATAGACTGAAAAAAGCTGTTCAGATGAGTAGTGAAACGTTTTGATCTAACTAGAAAGAAGTCCAGTTGATAGGACTCAACTTCCAGATAACCGCGCCTGGATGACGGAGAATCTTCACAGACATATTAAAAATAAACTTATTTAATGAGCAGTAAATGACACTAAATTGAGCAAATCAGTATTTTTGGCATGAAAAACCCCTTTTCTGATCCAAAAATGCAGAAGTCATTACAAATCATCTTAGATAAAATAGGTGTTACGCAATCAATGTGGCTAAGATTTATAACTCACCAGTGGATTTGGTATAAAATTTGGACTCCTGTTCTCTTGTAGCTAAGGATTTTCTGAGGGATATCTAAATAACTGTGATTTCAGATATCTCTAATATGATTTCAGAAATGACTCGTATTCATGAGCTGCTCACAAGCTCGGGTCCTATCAACACAATCACATGTTTGATTAGTCAGTATACAGTCATAGAAGGGAAATTATCTTATATCACCCAGATGAGATTGGATTCCCTTTTGAATCTTATTCATGTCATCTCAAATAGTTTTTGCTTACTGCTGTCACCTTTGTATTGCTCCATAAGGATAAATGTATTAATTTATATCCAGATTGAATTGAATTGATAGCCGAATATACACTACTCACAAAAAGTTAAGGATATTTGGCTTTTGGGTGAAATTTATGGAAAATGTAAAAAGTTCACGCTACAGTGATATTATATCATGAAAGTAGGGCATTTAAGTAGAAGCATGCAATGGTGATTTCCTCATCTCAAACAATTTATTGAAACAAAAGCCAACAACAGTGGGGGGCATACCACAACAAAAAATGTCAATGTCTCAATAATTTGTCATGTGCCCTTGACCATCAATTACAGCTTGACAACGACAGCTCATGCTGTTCACGAGTCGACTTATTGTCTGGTGAGGCATGGCATTCCACTCTTCTTGAAGGGCGGCCCTCAGGTCATTGAGGTTCTGGGGTGCAGGGTTATGAGCCTCTACACAGCGACTTGGCTGATCCCATAGGTTTTCTATGGGATTCAGGTCTGGAGAAAGTGCAGGCCACTCCATTTGAGGTACCCAGCCTCCAGCAGCCATTCCCTAATGATGCGACCTCGATGAGCTGGAGCATTGTCGTCCATGAAGATGAAATTAGGCCTGTGTTGTTCATGCAGGGGCACAATGACTGGATTAATGATGTTATTCTGGTAGTACTGGTAGTAGCATTCATCATCCGGTTCCACAGGGCACTGTTCACAATGAAGCGGTCATCAACATGGGATGTGGACAAAGGACGTCCACTTCTATGCCTTTCTGTGACTCTTCCAGTCTCTCTGTATCTCTGTTGCAACCTGCTGATGACACTCTGTGACACTCTAAGCTCAGTGACCACTTCCCTCTGAGAACATCCTGTTTGAAGCCTTGCAATGGCGAGGAACTGTTGATCAATTGTTAGGTGTGGTCTTGGTCTCATGATGTCAAAATGTGAACAGCATGATGAAGAGGACTGTTTAAATACCAATTCTAATTGAACCAGAAAATTTATTGGTCGATTCATGGATCAAACACCAGTTGTGAATTTTGCCGTTAAGCACCTTGTTAGAGAACAGCAAGTTATGCAAAAAGTACTGAAACACTGAACAGTTGGACATGTGCATTCAAAAGTGTAGAGAAGGTCAAATTAAGTTCACCTGTAAAGGTTATAGTGCATTTAAGGTGCATCCTGAAATTTCACCCGAAAGCCGAATATCCTTAACTTTTTGTGAGTAGTGTATATACAAATATATAAATATACTTTTCCCCTCCAGTAACATCCAATCATTTTTTGCACTGTTTATCCTACACAGGGTCCTGGAGAGCCTGTAGCCTATCCCAGGTGACTCACACAACGATTCACACACTACAAACAATTTATAGATGCCAATCAGCCTACATCACATGTATTTGGACTGGGGGAGGAAACCAGAGAAACCAAAGGAAACCCCAAAGTATGGGGAGAACACGCACACTCCACACACACGGTGGAGACAGGAATCAAACCTACTTACACTACTACAAATTTTTAGTACCTTTTAGATTCTGCATTCATGTGTCAAATCAGTGATATCTACAATGTATAGTGAGCTGCACATTTCGGTTACTAATAATTATGACTCATTTTGAGTGTGATATTAACACACATTTAAACAATAGTGCATAATTGTAATTCTGTCAAATCACTGAAGCTGTGAGAACTGAGTACTGTGCTACATAATACTACATCCATGAAATACAAATTTCTTATTAAATACTGAAAACAGTTCTCATTTGTGGTGCAAATGAGGTCAAACATTTTTTAAAAAGTAATAAAACACATACAAGTTCATACTTTATTTTTTTAGGTAAAACAAACCCTTATTAGAAAGATATTACATCATCTTGAACAATAGAACATTTACAATTGTACGTTTCTAAACAGTTAAAAGTTAACAGTTAATGCTAAAGGACAAATCTGAGTCAATTACCAATCAAATGCTAGGTGATTTTTCCAACACTTCTCATGAAGCAGGATAATAAAAAGGTCATACAAAAGAACATGCACACACACACACACACACAAAGCTCTGGTCTTTTGTTTTATCTCATCTCAACATCATTTGTGGGCACTTTCTTCATGTCAGTACGTTTCCCTTTCCTGTTGATAAAATGAATAATACAAACCTCAGAAGTCAATACGCAGTGTCTCATGTATAAAACTATTCAGACTACTGGTGTTTTTTTTTTTAGTAGCATTCATTGTTTATGATGAAACTCACCTTTGGACTACAAATAGTGCAGTAGAAGCAATCACTGCCACTGCAAACACAACACCACCCAGAATACCCACAATCAAACCTGGAACACACACAAACACATATATTTTATATGTGCTACAGTATAAAAACTCACAAATATATACATGTCTATGTACATATCTGTATATTTTATTTCCTTTACTGTAGGTTAAAGAAAAGCATTCCTCAAGTTAGAATCCAAAGACATCCAAGGTCTGAGGTATAGAGAGCAAAATTGTCTGTGCTCTCTGGGTAGGAAGGATGACATCTCTCTCTCTCCCCTCTCAATCACAGTGACCTAGCATGGGCTCATGTTTGCAGAAGAGGGTAGAGAGCTCTTATGTCTCCCTGTGATGCTGCATGAACTGAACAACTTCTGGTTGTCTGGATTCATGTGTTACAGAGGGAACTTGTGTTAACCTTCAACATGGTAAATACCTGGTCAGTATTTATTGTACAACAGAAGAGAGCTGGCTTGGGCATGGAAACTGAAAAAAAGTCAGACAAAAAAATCCAATTTCCTACAAATAATTGTATCCATGGCCTGTTTATCTAAAGGTTTCGTTCACAAAAAATGTATGTATGCAGCTTAGCCAGAAAACCTAATGACTAATCTATTTCTTTAGAAATGAGAAAAAAGGGAGGTTTTCTAAATAGAATTTTAAAGATTTTTAAGGAACACTTCACTTTTGGTGAGTTTTTATGTAAAAAAAAAAAAATCTGAATAATAAAACTGATTCATTAGTTAAAAAGAGCTTGTCTTTATGTTACACTGATTGGATTTACATCTATTACCTCAAACCAAACACAAATTATTAAAAGATGATTTTAATAATAATTAAAATGAAGGCGATCCGGACTGCCTGGTCTGCGGGGGAGGGCGTGGTTAGATTGTAGATGGGCGGTGTCACAAAATGACGTGGGCGTGGTCGTGTGTGGAGTTCTATTATGATCAAGCAACTTCTCAAAAAGCGAAACATGTAGCGAAGTGACTGAGTTACTTAAATACATTTATTAAATTCAACATCAGTATTAGTTATAGTATAACTAACGTTATAACGTTATAATTGTTAAAAAAATATCAAAATTACGGATCATTAATGAGCTCATTTTGTCTACTCACCTACATCCACCGTTTGCTCATCAGGGCTAGGAGCTGATCCTAACATCCTTCCAGACTTTGCTGTAAAATTCAAAAGAGTTTTTATAGTTTCATCCAAAATCTACTCCTGTAGTTTACTACATAGTGTGTGAACACAGTAGGCCATCTTTTTTCCCATCCGACTTGCACCAGTAGTGTGTTTTGTATGTAGATTTACTTGTAGCGACCTCTTGTGGACACGACAGGCATAAGCTAGAGTTTGTATTCAGTTTAAACTTCATCTACGAGAAATAGCTGTGTTTGTATTAAAAAAATCGGCCCAATAATAAAATTAAATGTACCAACCTGATGCGTAAAACCTCCACAAACCACATTTACTGATACTGTTTTAATATTACTCTGAAGAATCTTAAAAGAAATACAGAAAAGTGCTGGAATATCATTGTTTTAAATCAACCAGGCACTGTTAAAAAAATATTTTATGCCATTTTCACACAAAACAAATTAATACAGCAATAAACACATTTGGACATTTCTTTGTACTATCCTTCTAATTATGTACTTAAGTTGGAAAAACAACTTTAAAAACACACAATGTTTAATGTGTTTTGACTCTGTCTTGTAGGGTTTATAAAATAAACTGACATGAATATCCTAATGACATGCATGAATAATGAAATATGATTTTCAAGGACGTATGTTTAATGCCTTTTTCAAAGCTGGAGTGAAAAAAAAAACATTGTTCTGTTGAACTTTGGTCTTTGTTTTGAGACATGTTATAGCTTATATATCTTAAGAATGCACTTTTTATGCTTGATCATTTCTAACTGTCTTTTATGCATCCTTTAAATACATCAATACTGGTTCACTAGGGCACAGACTAAGGGAGCCATCAGTCTGAAGCTGTGTTGGGAACTCTCCTTTAAGTATATAACGCACGAGTATTCTAGTATATCTGGTATATGGTAAGATATGGGAAGTCAAAGTGAACAATCACTACGTTTAAGATTAATGTTTAACTTCAATAAACTGAACAGAGTAGTCATCTATACATCATAAAAAAGCTGATAATGGCTTAGGCCATATAAGGCAATGTGGAAGAGAAGAGAAGAGAAGAGAAGAGAAGAGAAGAG
This sequence comes from Hemibagrus wyckioides, assembly GCF_019097595.1. Classification (NCBI taxonomy): domain Eukaryota; kingdom Metazoa; phylum Chordata; class Actinopteri; order Siluriformes; family Bagridae; genus Hemibagrus; species Hemibagrus wyckioides. The sequence goes on from NC_080725.1 coordinate 10,526,304, forward strand.
AAGAGAAGAGAAGAGAAGAGAAGAGAAGAGAAGAGAAGAGAAGAGAAGAGAAGAGAAAAAAAGAGAAGAGAAGAGAAGAGAACTGACCTCGACACATCTTATCACAATCTTCTTTAGTATCAAAACGGTTTCCATTTCCTTGACAGCCTCCATAAAGAAACAGGCGACAGGCTTTCTCCGTGCTGTCGTAGTAATACATGGCCTGTCGAGCAAAACAGCTGCCTGGATCCATCTTTAAACTGCACACTGCATCTGAGTGGATATAACATCCAAAGCAAAGCATCAAAACCTGCTTATCTATTCTAATACACCAGCATAAATGTTCGGTTTCTTTAATACCTACAGACTAAAAACATGACAGGGTGTGCTGTTATTAGAAAATAATCAACGAAGATGTATTGTGATAACATGTCCTGGAATGTTTTTTTCCTCTTAGACCACATCAATTTGATAACAATAATTGAATAACAGGTCCTTCAAATCCATTTATTGTTACATCTTAGAGACAAGCTCTTGTTATCATATCCATTGTAAAAGAATAGCAAATAAACAGTGGCTCCAATACTGTCTCTTTATCTCGCACTTCTAAATAAAGCAACAAAAACCGTCATGTGACAGAGAAACTAGAAAGTTCTCTGAGTGTTATAAAGCTCTAACATTATAGACTCCTTAGATAAATGTTAAATAAACTTCTCTACACCATATCAATGATTTCTTAAATAACAATTCAACTTGTTTATTATTAGTGTTAGGTAACATATATACAATAACATACCTCAAGCGCATTTATTGGACCCCATGATTTTCAATGATTAATTAAGTTGTTTGTTTTTTTTACCTCCTTCTGGAAAGAGCTCATGATACTTAGAGGAACAATTTGCCATGCAATGCTGATTGGTGTCGAAGCGGTTGCCGTTGCCTCCCTCTCCTTTATAGAAGAAAGGCAGACAATATCCGAAGTCATGGTTGTAGTAGAACTGCAATATTTTGTCTTGTCCAGTGCCTTCATTTATCATTTCAGTGCAATCTGGATCTGTGCAATAATGAAGAAAATAACATTACCACCATAACACAGTAGGATCCTGTGTGGATTATTGTTGTTCATGTAATTATTTACATTATAGCAGAAGAAATATATATACAAGATATTATTTTAATATATATATATATATATATATATATATATATATATATATATATATATACACAATATGTTATTTTTTATTATAAAGGTTTTGAAAATAAAATTATTGCTCATTTCCTATTATTTCAGCCGTTTTCAATGATATTTTAATAGCAAATATTCTTTAAAGCATGGCGTTCCAGAGTGCAGGGTGTACCTCTGCCCAGTGTTTATGGGATATTCCCCAGATCAACCATGATCATAAGCAGAACTATAAACATGGCTGAACAAAAACAAAGAAAAAAACAAATATACATAGTAAGATCAAACTTAAATGGTTTATGGTTTTCAGTCCCAAAGAAATCGATCCCGATCCTTTTCTGATGTTCTGTGATTTTTAGAATCTCTAGACAATATTATTTGGCAAGACCGAGAATCAAAACCTGATATAGTTTTTTTTTTTTTTTTTTAAGAAACAACAGGAAATATATTTCTTCAGAACATTTTTGGCAGACAATTAGAAAATCAGAAACTCAATCAACTCACTTGATATCACTGCACCGACACACATGATCCCCATCAAGAAAAACTGAAAAGAAAGTCTAGAAATCATTTTGTATCCAAGATTCAAGTAATTTGTTCCTCAGTGAGCAGCAGTGAGTGCTGTTATATCCTGAATTTCTGAACCTCTGTCCAAATGGCGGCCTTTAGACTCCTTTATCAGTGCTGCGGGTTTTATGGCCTGGGTGTGTGTGGCTCTCTCACCGAGAGCAAATGCAGTTTCAGTCATAAAACCAGAAACTGACCATCATCGAAACACCGTTTGACTACTGCAGTAGTATACAGTAAAGACTTATCTCTGTATCTCTGATTCTGCTTTTTTTTTTTAAGCGTGATTGTTGGGAAGAGTTCAGATTTGGGATCTGTGAATTAGACTGTGTCCATTTTTGCAAGTAGATGGGTGTTTTTTGTTAATATTGTGGTTATTTCTTGGCAAAATCGGCAAACTTGTCTTTGTGTGTAAGACTAGCTTAAGACTCAAAATTCATAAAAGACAGACACGCCCATAATTACTCAACAGAAACTGAAGTCAGGGTAATAATGTGACTCATTTGTGGTAACGGATTTATTAAACCAGGAAGTGTCATTTATGTGTAATGTTCTTGAATGATGTTATTCATGTGGTAGCGGCACAAGGCCAAGAGCTTCTGTTAATGTTCACATCACACACATCAAAAAAAAATGTGATCTGTGTGACTTTAACCATTGCTTGAATGTTGAATGCTGGTTTGAACATTTAGTGTCAGATACTGCCGGGATTTTTCCTTGGATTTTGACACAACATTGCATAGAGTTTATCCAGAAGCATGAGCAATTATGAGCAGACAAGAAGGCAACAGTAGCTCAAGTAATAATCACTCTTTACAACTGTGCTAGGCTGAAAAGCATCTCAGGATGTGCTGAACTTTAAGGCAGGTTAGCCAGCTTCTTCCATTCTTCCAATCTGTATTTATCAAAATATCTCAATCTGTTGTTTCAGGTGAACTGAAACTCTTGATCTGTACAATTGTTTGGTTTAATATTTGCATGAATAAGCAGGTGTTCAGATGTTTCTAATAAATTGGTTGGTGAGGGTATTAGAATGATTACCGAGAAAATAGCACTCTGTTTCCATATTTCTGGTTTTATTCAGCCCTGTACTTTAGGATGTCATTTTCTTGTTCTTTAGTTCTTGAACAAGTCATTCTGTTTTGAGTTTTTATGACTTTTATTACCAGTACTATTATTTCCTCTTTTTTTGTTCTTCTTCTACTATAGTTACTCTCTGTGCTGAGAGTTGCATGTTCATCTAGTGTCCACATGACCTTCTTCTGGCTTCTCCTCTAGGTGTGTGTGTGCATGCTGCCCTACATTGGACTGGAGTACCATGCAGGCTGTAATCTGTCTATCTGTCTGTCAGTCTGTCTATAGTCCTGGGATAGACTGTAGATCCACCCTGACCCCTGGCCATGATAACTGACTGACTGAAAGAATGAATGAATATGCTGTTCATTGTAACTCTGCTGTTTAACATAGCATTTCTGTTAGCCTTGACTCAGCCATACAATAAAACAAAAACATTTAAACATGTGGTTTGGATAATAATAATAATAATAATAATAATAATAATAATAATAATAATAATAATAATAATAATAATAATAATAATAATAATAATAATAATAATAATAATAATAATAATATAGTACTTTCATATATTCTACTGTTGCTTTGTCGCCCCCTGGTGGAGATAATGCACAGCGCAATCTTGAATCTGAGCCAGACAGCTCACTGGTTAATATTCTACACCAGTCCGAGAAGATTGAAAGGACGAAAGATCCATTGAGCCCTTTATTCTTGAAGTTTGGACAGAACCGTCTGAGACATTTTCCATTAGCATAAAACTTTAAGAAACAGTTCTAAGAAACAGTTTAAGAAACAAATCACTTTTTACAGGAAGCTTCTCCATAGCAGCACTCACAGGCTATTGTTCTTTGACATAAATAATGTGGATTGTCCGCCATCCAGGCCAATTCTTACTTAGTTGTTATTATGAAAATTATGAAAACGATAAGTTAAGTTGAATGAGCGTAATGACATCTGCTTGTGAGTTTACTTTCAGCCAGCCAACTACCTTCAGAGCTGCTGTCTCTAAATAAAAGTTGTTTATTTTCCAATAACAGCACAGTGTTTTATTATTATATCACAACAATTCACTAAACCTATTTTGCTATTAAAGGAAAACTTATAGTTTATTTATTTTCAATAGGTATGTTCAATGTTATGGAACATTCAAAATTCAGCTGTTATCATTTATTCAGATGTAGCTGCTGTAGCTCCCTCACCTCACCTTTTGTGTCTCTCTTTTAAGATAATAAAGCATCTTGTCATTTAACAGAAAAACTGTGAATCTCTTCTGACATCTCAGTGCTGGAAAAACAGGAAAAGGAACAACTTTGCCTCTGTTACAAAATGCTATTTAAATCTCCTGACAGAAAACATCACCATAATCAACAAATTTACCTTAAAAATAGAAAATCAGATTATGGGCTCCCTCATATCACAAAAGTAAAACATTTGCCATATGATCTGGAGATTGCGAGACCAATGGACAATGGACATCAATGGGATGCATTACTCTTTTTGTGGGAATGAAAACTGAATAAAACACACTCAACACAGGATTTGGTTAATAAAACATAGTAATAGGTAATAGTTGGGGCTGACTAGATTGACACTGAGGCTGATGTGATGGTTAAAGTGAGGAGATGAGACAGAACTGGTAGGACTGTGATCAGTGGGACTTGGAGCTGTAGTCAGATGCAGATGAGGAGTCCTCAACAATAGGGTTGATGGGCAAGCCAGAAGGAGTGAGAGGGGTGTATTAGAAGAAGCATGGGCTATGGTCACAGGTGGCAGGATGAGGTAGAACGAGGAGGGGGAAAGTCTGAAGGAGTAGGAGAAGTACAGAGCTGTTCCAGAAGGGCTTTTAGGTCGTCAGCTAAGTGACCCAGCTGGTGACGTACACAGCATCCCAGATTAGAACGACCGAGTCCACCAGGTGAAGATGACCTAGTGATAGAAGCTGGGAGCAGACAAACAATGGGACGTATTAGCAACCTATGAAGAAAAAATACATATACCCAGAAAGAATAACATAGAAAACATAAGGTAATGCATGTACACGCGTGAGAAAGTCATGCCACTCACTAACAGTCTATCTCTAAAAATTGTGGACAAGCAGACATTGTTTAGGTCTTAGTAAATACTCAAATATGTATACACAGAATCATTATGAATTAAACAGATTATAAATAAAAGAGAAAAGAGATGGAGGAAAAAGAAGAAAATACTTACATATGATAAAAGTCATCTAAAAAAGGGGAGATTGTCCCGCTTAGCTTGGTGATTGGAGAGAGACTTCTGAATGGAGCCCTGGGGGTTTAATATGCTAGAAGAGTGTGGATAAAAATAAGGGAAATTTGACAAAATGGGAATTGAAAAATCTAAAAACTGAAAATAATGGGAATTCAAAAAAGCTGAAATCTGAACAGAATGGGAAATTTTTAGTCAGGAATCTTACAAAAAATATGGAAGGTGTTCCCAGAGGCACATCTGTGAGCACATAATATAAATGCAGGGGAATTTCAGAGCTAGATCAGATCATTCTGGGACGTCCTGATGAACTGGTCCTCGGGTTGATTGCTATTTTGCAATAAACTATATTTTTGCCTTTCTCATCTACAGCTCCTGTGAGTATTATTTTGTTAAAATGTTTATTGGTTTTGAGTAGTTTGAGAAGAAGCAACTAAACACCCAGTGTCGCAGCAGACACCACATCTTCCCTGTTGATCACCGTCACACTGGCCAGTTGTGGGCATCTGTGAACTCGTTATAAGTTCTCTTCCACATACCTTCTTTTTCAACCATTTAACCTTAAAACTAACTACCTGCACTTCTCCCTCCAGACCACCAGATGGAACCCTCACTGAGCACTTCCGTTTCACACAGACTTTTAGAATCCCTGCTGTTGTTTGAGGTTAAGTATTCTGTATATGGATTCATTAACTGCTGTTCCCGGCCCATCAATACACCCTCAAGTAGCTATAAGTAGGAATTTGAAAAGACTGAATGGCTCGATGTGTCTCAAAATGTGCACATGGTAGACTTTACTTTTGTGAAGCGGTTTCTATGTCGATGTAAGTCCCTATATACATTGTTACTCTAGAGCAGGGGTGTCCCATCTCATCCAGAAAGGGCCGGTGTGGGTGCAGGTTTTCATTCCAACCAAGCACAAGCTACACCTGATTCCAACTGGCTAATCGACTGATCTTGGCTTTCGGTAGACTCAGGTGTGGCTTCTGCTCGGTTGGAATGAAAACCTGCACCCACACCGGCCCTTTGCAGATAAGATTGGACACTCCTGCTCTAGAGCATCCATCTATCCAGTCACTTTTATTACACAGGGTCACTGGTTCCATGCCTGGACCATATCCCTTGGGGACTCGGGGCACAAGACAGGAGACACCATGGGCACAATTGCAAGCACACTAACACAATCATTCATACAACGGACAATTTAAAAATGCCAGTCAGCTTACAACACATGCCTTTGGAGTAGACAGGAGGAAATCCCTGGGAGAACACATGCAAACGTAGGGCGGAGATGGGAATCAAACCCTCAATCCCCGAAGTGAGGGCAAACCTTTCAGATGTGGTTAAACAAATTGTTTATGAGATTAGTCTCTGATGAAGCCTAAGATGAATACTATATACCTGTGCCTCAAATATGCTGGAAGAAGAACACAGACCTCACATCGGTGTGATATTTCTCATGTTCATCTGTTTCACCCAACCTGGTTATTTTTTAAGCAGTAAAAGGTACTCATTTGCAAGAAAGCCCCCATGAGTTTTACTCATGTGACCTAATAACGTTCTTGCAGTCACGGGATGGCTGAAGTATGTGTTTTGCAAACTGCTGCCAAAGCAGAGGACAGTGGAAAAAAAAAGACACTCTCGGGAATACATCACAGTGTTTTAATGAAACGCCGGGGAATCTGAAGCACCATGACAATGCTAGACATTAAACAGTCCCTGAGTACCAGTGTAGCGACAATCCTCCATACAACATACGCTCATCTGCTATCCTACAACTGAGGATAACAGCTCCTCTTATTAAAAAATAAAATTAGAAGTAGCAATAATTTAAAAATAATTTATAAAGCATAATTCTAAAGTGTCCAGAAAACCCTTCCCCCTCTACCCCCAGCCCCTCCCCCCCAGGTTAAAGTGCAGGATGCAGCATTTCTTCACTAGCCCTTTGCACAAGGAACAAAACTAAGAGAAATCACTAGCATTTGAAGTTCTGGAAGATTTCAGCTACTTCCAGCCAGTTCCTGAAGCAGGCCAGGCCCTGATCTCGGATCTGCTTCCTGCCTTTATCCGTGATCACCTGCCCATTCTCCTTCACAATCACCAGCTTAGGCACGGCTGTTATGTTGTACCTCTTCTTCAGATCGCTGAAATCAGAAGAAAAAAAGACAAACAAAATTTTTTTTTTAAATGTGAAAAAAAAAAGAAAAATTAGTTCTGGTTTTGTGACAATATTGAAATGTGAAAAGCTAATTCTAAGTAATGATATTCCTTAAAAAAAAAAAAAAAAAGGTTTGAGTGCACAAATATTCTAACAATTTTATTTTAATTTTAGCAATTTACTCCTTTTTAATTTACACTTTATACAACTTTTCCTTCCCATTGTAGTGTTCTTATTTCTTTGTAATTTTTGTTTATTTTTTATGATTGTTTTGTTTCTCATGTATTTGCTGCCAGGTTGCATTTTTTATCTTTTAATTATTAATTGCCACTTTGCAAATGTGCATAATATTTTTTCTTTTCCCCTCCTATCTTAAAATTTGTTTATTTATTTATTTATTCTGCTTTTCCTTTCCCATCTTTCTGTTTTTTTTTTTTTTTCCTCATTCCTTTTAATAAAACCCTGATTTTCTTTATTGGGTTTCTCTCCTCTTAAATTTCTTTTCATTCCTATTCTCCCTTCATTTGTTTTTTCCTTAATTAATTTGCAAATTTTGTCTGTATGTTATTTTGTCATCTTCCCTTTGCTTCGCTTTTTATTTCCTCCTGCTCTTCTTTACCTTTTCTCCTCTGAATTTGCTGACACACTGTGACTAATCTTTGGTTTTTAGAGGAACATATACGCTTGTGCATAATATTTTACCCCCTTCCTTTAAATTCTAATATCATGATATACTGTGTTAATAAAATCTTTCTGACTATAAGACAGATTTATTCATTCCTGGAGGTCAAAATAATGCACTGAGTTTACAAAGCCGCTATCAGTGAAATGAAATCTGCCAGTCATGAATGAATGAATGAATGAATGAATGGCTAGAGAGATGGGAGATATTTTTAAACATAATCCTCCACTGATGTTGGATAAACCTCTTACAAAGGAGAATGCCATGCATCTGAACGCTGCATGGACTGCAGCATACCAGTGCAGGGATGTGAGTACAGGGTACAGGTACTCACTGCTTGTACTGGTCGTTCCAGGGCAGCGCGAGCCAGTCCCCGTGCATGTCGTGATAGTATTCCGCCATGTCCTCGGCGGATTTATCCGAGGATATAAACACGATTTCGAATTGAGCCGGAGGGTCGCTCTCCTCCACCAGCTCGGTGTAGAAATCACACAGCACCGGGGTGAAGTCACGGCACGGAGGGCACCAGCCGGCGGAGAAATACAAACCGACTACTTTATTACGGAGTGAATCTTCTGGGTCAACCGCATCTCCGTCTTTATTCAGCAGCACGCGCCCCGCAAACACTTCCGCCATCACCGGAGAAATGATAAACACCAGCACTGTGTCACTCAGAAATATGTCAACAACTCATTGAGCAGTTATGACAAGCGCTGGAAAGTTAACAAACACTCGTCAAATCGCTGTAACCTCTATTTAACCTCCACTGACATAGATTATAGCTGTATGCGGAAAACTAGCAACTTTGATCAACCGACTCTAATGTTCACTGCGAGGACGGATAAACTTGCTAAGACCCGCCCAATATGCAAATTATGATGGTCAGCACCAATCAGCGCTCTCCAGGAACTCCAAGTGACAGGAGGGTGGATGCCAGGTGTGATGAAATCCCGCGGGAACGTGTCTAACACCTGACTCTCACCCTGAGGGACATCCGAGGATTTCCGTGAAATGCATAGCCTTGGGGTTCACCAATACAAGTTTTTATCTTTATTAAGTAACTATATACAAGCGCTCGTAAATTGGTCAGAAGGTGTGCATTGTTTTCTTACAACAGCACGCCTAGAAAAGTAGTTCCGTTCCTTTGTAACGTGAACAATAGGTTAATAGTGATGCAGTCATTCTCATACCTTACTGTTTCTATAGTAACAGATCATACACAGGAACTTGTACAACGAATGAGCCACATAATGTAGAACTAATAATAAAAACAAATAATTAAGAAAGTAAAACAAGTATAACATAAGTTTTCTGTCCAAAGGGCCCCCCCCCATATCAATATAGTTAATAGTAAAAAAGTTAATATTATATAATATTATATGTAATGATGTGCAGCATGGAAGTGTGGAATATTAGCATTCTATTCATTACACATGTAATGCAATTGCATTGTATAGAGTTAAAATATATAACAAGGACGATGGTCATGATCATGTTCTTTCGTGGCGAGACTGAGATTTCTGTCTCATTACCGAGACAGGAATCATCTACACTTGTTAAATGACCATAGCTCCAGATTTCAAAAACATCTTTATAATGTTACATGAACATGATATAATGGTAAAAAAGAACACTTCTATAGCATTCAGACAACACCATCTCAGCACCTCTGTAACCTACGGTGCCCAAAGAAAAGGCAGCAGAAGTTGGCAATTTTAGCTGACTTTGGAGCTCTATTTCTGCTACACGAATGTATTTTAGTCAATCATGCACTTTATTTATCCAATCAAAATGTTAAATGATAATTTATAAATGAATTTGTTTATTTTCTGAAGAAAATGTGGTGAACCTGTAACATATTTTGTTTACAATATTAAGCCTTTGTACATAGACAGTTACATTTTATTTTTAATTGTTGCATGCTGTTTTGCATTGTGTATTGTACAGAGTAAAAAAAGGCATGCCCTCAGTCAATTTTTTCTACAGTTCAGTTTTGTTTACAATTTCTGAGAATGTATTTGAATTAAATTGAATAGTGACTGAAATGTATTATTATTTTAGTTATAGTTGAATTTGGCATGAAAGCCAAGAGCAAAGTACCAGACCAGTCACAATACTGTAAGCATTTCTTTCTCTCTCTCTCTCTCTCTCTCTCTCTCTCTCTCTCTGGGAATATTTTTTGAGCCTTTCTTGTAAAAGACAAGAAGCCATCATGAGCAGTTTCAGACATCACATCTGTTTGTTGAAGTTGAGGTCAAGGGCAGGTTGAGTATTGCTGGTTCCCTGGGAACCACACCTGGGAACCTGGGAGTCCACACTTTGTTGAAGCATATTAATAAATGCTTGAAGTAGATCAAGTTTAGCACAGGTCAAAGATGGGACACATAACACTAGAATTCACTCAGTAGCTATAAATTAAAAATAATGAATAAGGGAAAAGAATGTGGCTCAGAAAATTTACCCATGATCACTCCTCAAACAAGTGTAAATGTTACACAATACAAGCTGTGAAACACTCAGTGATAATAATAAGAATGGAATAAGAAATGGCCATTTTTAAAATATGTTTGGCATTAAAGAACGATTATAATGGGAAATAAAAATGTTAAATGTAGAATATAATTGTAGAATATAATCTGGAAAGGCACAATCTTTCAAAGAGAAAAAAAAGGTGGGGCATTTTGACTTGGGGCATTTTGGCTGGTCATCTTAAAATAAGATAAGCAAAAAGAGTTAAGTTAAGAGTTAAGACCGCCTTTGGCACCATTGACGCAGGTGAAAATTGGGCTATTGTTGGTCGAAGAAGTAGAAGAGGGAGGAAAGAGGAGAGTGTGTAGACAGAGAGAGAAGAGGAAAGGTAAGAGTGTAGGAGAATAGGAACACTGAATGTTGGTACTATGACAGGGAAAGGTAGAGAGCTGGCTGATATGATGGAGAGAAGGAAGGTGGATATACTGTGTGTACAGGAAACCAGGTGGAAGGGTAGTAAGGCTAGTACAGGTAGTGTAGGAGCAGTATAGGAGCAGGATTCAAGCTGTTTTATTATGGGGTGGATAGTAAGAGTAATGGGGTAGGTGTGGTCCTGAAGGAGGAGTTTGTGAGGAGTTTGTGTTATGGAGGTGAAGAGAGTGTCAGATAGGGCGATGAGACTGAAGTTAGAGATTGAAGGGGTGATCTTGAATGTTGTTAGTGGTTATGCCCCACAGGTAGGTTGTGAGTTAGAGGAGAAAGAGAGATTCTGGAGTGAATTAGATGAGGTGATAGAGACTATTCCCACGGGTGAGAGAGTGGTGATAGGAGCAGATTATAATGGACATGCTGGTGAAGGGAACACAGGTGATGAGGAGGTGATGGGCAAGTTTGGAGTTAAGGAAAGGAACCTTGAAGGACAGATGGTAGTGGACTTTGCTAAGAGGATGGACATGGCTGTGGTTAACACTTATTTTCAGAAGAGGGAGGAGCATAGAGTGACTTACAAGAGTAGAGGTAGGAGCATACACGTAGACTACGTATCCAATGTAGAAGAGGCAATCTGAAAGAGATTAGTGACTGTAAAGTGGTAATGGGAGAGAGTTTAGCCAGACAGCATAGGATGGTGGTGGGTAGGATGACTTTAATGGTCTGTAAGAAGAAGAGGTCAAAGATTGAGAAGAAAACCAAATGGTAGAAGCTGAAAAAGGAGGAATGTTGTGAGGAATTTAGACAGAAGTTGAGGCAGGCTCTGGTAGTCAGGTGGTCAGGTAGTGCTGCCAGATGACTGGGAAACTACTGCAGAAGTGATCAGGGAGACAGGAAGAAAGGTGCTGGGTGTGTCATCTGGATGGAGGAAAGAAGGTAAGGAGACTTGGTGGTGGAATGAAGAAGTTCAGGATAGTATTCAGGGGAAGAGGTTAGCCAAGAAGAAGTGGGACATGGACAGGACTGAAGAGAATAGACAGGAATACAAGGAGTTACAGCACAGAGTGAAGAGGGAGGTGTCTAAGGCCAAGCAGAAGGCATATGATGAGTTGTACACTAGGTTAGACTCTAAAGAAGGAGAGAAGGACTTGTACAGGTTAGCTAGGCAGAGGGAAAAAGATGGGAAGGTTAGCAAGTTAGAGTTATTAAGGATAGAGATGGAAAGGTGCTCATAAGTGAGGAGAGTGTACAGAGGAGAGGGAAGGAGTACTTTGAAGAGCTGATGAATGAGGAATATGAGAGGGAAAAAAGAGTAGACAGGGTGAACTCTGTGGAACAGAAAGTAGATAAGATTAGAAAGGATGAAGTCAGGAAGGCTTTGAAGAGAATGAAAAGTGGAAAGGCAGTTGGTCCTGACGACATCCTGGTGGAGGTCTGGAAGTGTCTAGGAGAGGCAGCAGTGGAATTTTTATCTAGTTTGTTTAACAGGGTTTTAAAGAGTGAGAAGATGCCTGAGGAATAAAGAAGAAGTGTGTTAGTCCCGATCTTTAAGAATAAGGGTGAAGTGCAGAGTTGCAGCAACTATAGGGGGATAAAATTGATGAGCCATACATTGAAGCTATGGGAAAGAATAGTGGAAGCTCTCCTTGGACAATGATGTTTCCAGATGACATTGTGATTTGTAGTGAGAGCAGGGAGCTACTGTGAGATGTTCTGTGTGATGGAAAAATATCAGTGAGAATCAAGGGGAAGGTGTACAAGACAGTGGTGAGACCGGTCATGCTGTATGGTTTAGAGGCAGTGTCACTGAGGAAGAGACAGGAGTCAGAGCTGGAGGTAGCAGAGCTGAAGATGTTGAGGTTCTCTTTGGGAGTGACAAGGTTGGACAGGATTAGGAACGAGTACATCAGAGGGACGGCTCATGTGGACAGAGTTAGGGAGGCCAGATTAAGATGGTTTGGACATGTTCAGAGGAGGGAGAGTGAGTATATTGGTAGGAGAATGTTGGACATGGAGCTGCCAGGCAGGAGGCAAAGAGGAAGGCCAAAGAGGAGGTATATGGATGTAATAAATGAAGATATGAAGCTAGTGGCAAGTGTTGAGGATGCAGAAGATAGGGATAGGTGGAGATGTTTCGCTGTGGAGACCCCTGAAGGGAAAAGCCGAGAGAAGAAGAAGTATAATTGGTTTTCTTTACTTTTAATTTTGCTCCACTGGGCTAGTCTGGTCAATGTGGTGTTGGATTCATTTAGAAGATTGATTTTTACCACAACACACACACACACACACACACAATATCACAATTACACCTCAATTTGGCTCTGTGATCTTAATTATATCAGCTTTTTAATTATCTACTTGACACATTTTCCTAAGGTGACACTAACATCATATTTTTGTAGTATGAGAGATGTGTGAACATAATTCTCCATTCGACTTTACCTTAGAAGTGGAAAGGCTGAACATAAACTAATCTAAATATTCTTCCCATTTTAAATATGCCTTTGATATACATTATATAGCCAAATGTTTGCAGTCACCTGACCATCACACCTATATGTGGTTCATCCCTAACTGCTGTCACAAAATTGGAAGCACACAAGTGTCTCTGTGTGACATAGCATTACAGTTTCCCTTCACTGGAACTAAGAGGCCCAGACCTGTTTGAGTATGACAATGTCCCTGTGCACAAAGCGAGATCCATGAAGACATGGTATGTTAAGGTTGGAGTGAAAGAACTCGAGTGTCCTGCACCTCAACCATGCTTTGGGATGCTCCTCTTGGTGCTGAGTGATCACAAATCCCTACAGTCACACTCCAAAATCTAGTGGAAAGCCTTCCCAAAATAGTGGAGCTTATTATAACTGCAAAGGGTGGAATAGAATCTGGAATGTAAATGTTTAACAAGCACATAATGGTGTAATGATGAGGTGTCCACCAACCTTTAGCCATATAGTGTAACTTATGTTGTAGCTGAACCTCTTACACACATTTATTAAACATTTGTCATCCACAATAATGTAGTTTTTAACAGGACAAGCCCAGTCATCAAGCCTATTCAAAACCTTCTAGCTCTTCTTGCAGCCTCTGCAAGTCCAGCTGCCACTGATCCTCATGCTCCCCGTTACATTTCTTTCTTTCTTCTTTTTTTTTTTTTGCATCATTCAGAAACTCTGTGTTCACAAATGAAGTCGACCATCTATAATGGTAAAGGAGGAAGAAGATGATGACGAAGATAATGATAAAGTGTTCTACAAGGAGATGCCAGGTAACATCTGTCCACACGTGTGCCTGCAGATTCATTAATTAACATTATTTTACTTTGATTAAGATACTTGGCAAAGCACAAAACAGAAACCATCTCAGACAAACGCAAACTCCAATGACCAGTGTTTTATTTGCAGACCAAACAAATGTATTATTTATTTGAGCTGCAATTATTTAGGCACAGACTGAAAAAGTAACACATTCAATTTGATGTAATAAAATGCAGGTGATGCAACAGTAGGGTTGTAAAATTCCGGGAATTTTCAAAGCTGGAAACTTTCCATGGGAATTAACGGGAATTTTTGGGAATAAACTGGGAATTTGCAAAATTGCAGGGAACTTAAATGCAAATGAAAAAAAAAATATATATATGTCTTGCAGCATAATCTTGGTTAAAACAACCAGATTGAATGCAATCTCTGTTGAATTTCTACCCTGTATATTTGTCAATCACATGCACACAGCACCGCAGGGCTATTGAGGACACACCTCCACATGCACGGTGCATTCCTCCATAACATGCACTGATCATTTCTTCAATCCTGCCCACTAAATAATTGTAAAAAATGTCCATCTTGGTGAGTAGTCATGTAAATTATATAAATTTATGTGTTTACATAAAACACACACAATCCCCCTCAGTCACTATTTTCCAGGCTCTGACTATCACAAGAACATTGAAACCACAGGAAAGAATGGGGGATGCTTTTGTTTTACAGCATAAGCATAAGGAAATATGTTTTTTTTTATTTAAATTCAACATTTATGCTTTTGTGTTCTTCAATGTAAGAATTAATTAAAATTCTACTTACAATTAAAGCGAAGTCAAAAATCTCATTTATGCATTAGTTTGCTTGCATGTCAGCTTATGACCAAACAAAACGTTTATATTTATGTTTGTATATACAGTTTATATAAACTTCCCCAAATTTCTAAATAATTTAAATAAATTCCCATAAATTCCTGTTAAGATTCCAACTTGGAATATTTCCAAAATTTCCCAAGATGCAACATAAATATATAAAGTAAAAAAATATATAAAATCAGAAGCAAAGTAAATAACAAAACAATAGTCAGTAACTATGATGCTGAAAATAATAATAATAATAATGATAATAATAATAATAGTTTCTTTATCTGACTTCTTTATCTCCAGCTGTAGATTCCAGGCATTCCTAAACCAACTGCAGGAAACAATTTCTTAAGGTCTGCATCAGCATCTAACAACAACAAAATAGTAGCTCTGCTTTGTACAGTTAGACTTGGACACTGCTGTGTAAAATTACAGAACAGAAAGCTGGAGGATTCCATAAGATTTATATTTCTTTTTTTTTCACTTTTAAAAAAACATTTTTTAATTACTGTTTATTTAGTAACTTGAATGCAATTAAATTATTTTTTTCACAGAAATAAAACTGGCCATTATTTCAAAACAAAAAAAGATCCACTCATATCGAATTTCACATGAAGTTTTATTTTTTTATCTTATAAGGATAGACTTACATAATAATTATAAAAATTACTTACAGAATTAAGTAACAGGTTTTAAAATGTGTTTATACTTCTAAATGCAAATAAAATGAACTATCTACAATGTTTAGAAAAAGAAAATGCCGTCCAATAGAAGCCGTAGAAGCGAAGAACATGAAATCTATACATGTATCGGTGACGATCATCAAATTGCACTTTTTTTTCTTTTTTTTTTCTTTAAACAAAGTAATCAAAGAGCATCAGCATCTCAAAGGGACCATAATGATGAGTTTGTGTTCTTCTCTCACTGTGTGCGCTGAGCAGGAAAAGAAAAAAAAACAAAACAAAAACAAAACACTTTCCCTTTCTCTTACTTCCAAATGTACAAAGTTGAATTAGATATGTATGCGATTTAGTATGAAATATCACACACACACACACACACACACATACACACGCACAAGCATACACGTACACAACTCCTATATAGGATTCTTGTGACAAATGGTATTAATGGGAGCTGATTTCCTCCCCTGGATGATTTTCAGGCTAGTACATTTTGACGTGTTGAGTCGATATGATCCCTCAAATGCTGTGTAACACTGGTACTTTGCCCTTCGGTTGGCACGCCACATAAAACACCAGTGCATTTGATCTGATAGAGCGTAGTAATAAAAATAAAACACTTTCATTTTAGAAATGGGCGAGAAGTTAAAAAAAATTAAAATAAAATAAAATAAAAAAATAATAATAATTAAAAAAAAAATTCACAATCAAACACAATAATCCTTGTTTTAGGAAACAAAGAACTGAAAGAAAAGACGGGTACACATGCATCACACTGACGTACACTTACAACTCTACTCATATCATGCAAAAAAAGAATGGCCTAGCATTCATAGTTGTTTTTTTTTTTTCTCCGTTTGAATTTCCCACGTTGACCGGACATCAAACACGGTACAATACTACAGTAGGTAAGTGTAAAGAAAAGGCCGAACCGTCCAACTGAGCGTCCGTTTTGCATAATGACACGTCCGTATGCCACTGCTGAAAGAAGTCTGTAATGTAATGCAAAGCGGCAATGGTTACTAAAAGGTGCATACGATTTTCTTACAGTCTTCCCGAATGCTTATGAATCACAATGTGTTAATGGACACCAGCTCTTTTTTTTTTTTTTCCTTTTTTGGTAAGCTAAGCGTTAAGGTCGTACGGTTAAACAGCTGTGACATCATTTCCACTGATTATGGTTGAAATAAAGTGTATCAAATGCGACAAAGTTCTCCCCTTGTCCTTGTTATTTCATTATTTTTATATATATGTATATGTATATGTATATGTATATATATATATGTGTGTGTATATATATATATATTATATATATATATATATATATATATATATATATATATATATATATATATATATATACATATATACATATATACATATACATATACACACACACACGTTTATGATTTCAGACTGCAAATGAACACTGCTGAAAAAGAATAGGACAGGGTCTAGTGGGCTGTACAGATACTCGTGAAGAAAGGGAAAATAAAGGGGAAAAAAAGGCATGAGGTAATGACTAACACATGTGGCTGCGAGTGTGTATGTGTGACTTTAAACATTGTAACATTCCTGAGGAGAGAAAGCCCCTCAGGTCATCATACATACATACATACATACATACAGCTCTATTAGGAACGTACAAAAGAAGTATGAAAAGCAGACGGTCGTTTACAGCGAGGCACGTACATTTAAAAAAAATAAAATAAAATCTCAATAGGCTAACTGTGTAAGAAGCTACGTGTTTATCAAATATGATTAGAATGGGTTGCCATGTACTACCTGAATACTTAAACATTATTATTGCAGTTTTCTTAGTATTGTTAATCTTCACTCATTAGTCTTATAGGAATATTTGGCCAATTTTCCCACGTGTATTCGTTCAGAATACGAAAGCAGCGGAAATCTAACCATCTAACCTGTGTTGTAGTGAAATGAAGCAGGCTGCGTAATAAAATTAAGACAGTTATGGGCCATTCACAAAACAGCACGAAATACAAATCGCAAACATTTAAAACACAAGTACAAAGGCATCCATGAGCCATAGCTGAATAGCACAAGTACTATATAATCAATTCTGTTCACCTTTTCTTTTCATTTTTTTTTAAAACGAAGGATCAAAAATGGCTTTCAGAGAAGTGGCTGAAAATCTTTTCAAGAAGATGATAACCAAGTGCGCCAATATGTCGCTGAGACGAAAAAATACATTAGTGCTTACGAGAATTGAGAGGAATCATGGAATCATGTGGAATCTTTCATTTAAAACAACCTAGCAAATGAAAACAACACAGTATGAAAGAAGCTGGTGAGCAAACTACAAATACGCATCATCTATCAAACAGATGAGTAAAATTTGTAGTAGGTGTGATTTGGTGGGAGTAACTGAGATTTTCATCCCATCTTGCTGTGTGCTATGTGGTTGAACTGCATCAAAGCAAATGAAATCTTTAGCGATTAAAGGCTGAGTTTCTCAGTCATCAAAAGTGCCCGAATTTTAAAAGCGGAGAACTGGAGGATGACCTCCGATTCTCCCGTTCACGAGTGGAAATGATGTACGCCTGTTATTCAACAGGAATGAACAACAAGAAAAAAAAAGAAAAAAAAAGAAAAAGACAATATAAACATGTAGCTACTTTTGTTTAGGGAATAACATGTCAAAACAACACCCATCCCTTTTGTGTGAGAACAAGAAAAAACAAAACAAAAACAAAGACACTTAACTAGTGGCAATCCAAGGCTCCAGTGAAATATCCATCACCAATACGCATCTCCGTTAGGATGGTGCAAAGAAACGTTCCGTGAGGACTTTTGGCAGAGTTTGTGGATCCCATCCGTAGACAATCTCATCCTGGGCTTCCTGGACCTCCTTGCTTTTTCCGCCTATGACGTCTTCACCAAGTCGTACACGTAAATGTGAAAATCGTCGTCGAATTTGATGAAATAGACGGAGGGCTTGGCCTCCACCTGGTGTATGACCATGCCAGTCCGTTTGGAGCCATCCTCTTTGGCGTACTCCACTTGCTTGCCGACGAGGCTGTCCACCACTTCTCCGGGCTCACGCTCCGCAGGGGGCGAATCATCTGAAAACGTAAAGGCAAAACAAAGTTAAAGGCAAAGAGATTGCAGACGGAAATCGGAGTCACTGTGTCTCTAGAGTGTTACAGATTGCAACATATAACGTAACCCTTTGATTTGAAAAGTTCGGAGAACCTTCTGGTATTTTCTGGCAACATCTCTTTTCTTCTATACTTTGGAATCTTTAAAATCTCTCAAATAAAAAGGAGAACAAATATACTCGGCTTGAATTTCTCTCTTCAGTATGGGATAGAAATTCACATAGGACAGAAAAAAATGTCAGATCTTCAAGCAAATCTCTTCAGTGTGTGCTGTGAAGCAAACTCACTTGAATCTGGCATGATCCTCAAGTCTCCGTCCTTGTAGTCGTCGAGCAGCTGATACATGTAGAGGACCGGGTCCTTTTCGTAAGTGATATAAAACCATGTGTTCATAATGGGTGCACGGGCCAACACCATGCCCCGCCACTCGTCCTTCGAGCCTTCCTCCGTCTCAAACATGTGCTCCACTGCTTTGCCTATCATTGTGTCAGCCAGATGTGCGTCACTGATGCGTGTGGAAGCTGGGGCGAGGATGAGGAAAGAAGAAAAATGAATGAATTGGATAAAGAAATGTATGGTTAAATATAATATAATCTATATTCTGTAAGGTCTGGAATTATGTTAAAAAAATAAGAGCCACTGAGTTTTACTGCTCAGGTTTTCTTAAATCAGTTTATGTTACAAATTATTAATTCATCAGATGACACATTGGGGAAATAAAATCTTCGACCTAATTAACTGGTTGCTAGTGGGACAGTTAGCTAGTTAGGTACATGAAGGAAAGAGTGAAAGAAAAGCCGCCACTGGAGACTCCTTCCATCAATGTTTAATGAGTGAGACAGCACAGAAATATAATATATTTGCCTTGCTGTTTCAACAGCGCTGTGAAGGTGTGGAAAAATGCATTGTGACATGAGGCGTCGAGATGCAAAAATGCTCATCAACGTGTGTTTCACATCATGGGAGTCAGCAGTCTATCAATCATACATCGAATTCAATTGTACTGTTTAACACCAAAGTTTCAAATCTCTTCATCCTATAGAACTAAAATATATAGCGAGCATGCTGGGCCTCATAGCTCAGAATCATGCATTTTATACACAGATTTGTGCTTGAACGTGCCATAACATAAAAATAGTTCTTCAGTAGCTATTAAACATCATCACTGTGCTGCGCTGCGGCAATCTACAGTGTTTAAAAAAGGAGGTTACAGAACTCAGGCATTTTAGCTGCCTTTGGAGCTCTATTTTTGGTTAAAGTGATTCCGCAGATGCTGCTACGGAGCTCATTAGGTTTCATTTGAGACTTTGTTTATTCAGGTTTTTTTTAAAGATATGTTGAACCTTTATTAATTTATATTTACAATATTAAATCTTTGTTCATAGCTATTTTTAAATTTACTTATTTGTATCCACACATTTATTTTTTGCTCACCCGTTCACATTGTTTGTGATTCAGAAATATAAAATCTTTTCTTCATTAAAATTTACATTTTGAATTAAAATGATGTGAACCATGAAACCAGAATCGTGAACTGAAACGTGACCGGAGTGTATTGTTACATGTCTAGTGCTGCAACTCAGTGTATATTAGTTACGGCGCTCGGGTCCATCACACCACTATGAAAAGTGTTATGTTTATACATACATGCCACAGGAAGTTTCAAGGGCAAAGTCAAGGGTATAGAATGAGAACAGAATAATAAACAGGGTTGGTGACCACCATATCAGCAGCTTTCAGAATGTGTCTTTCAGATGCCTAACAAAGAAAAAGGAATATCCAAGATACATAAGTGTTCTAGTAAAAAAAAATCAGGTCGCCCTGTTGATATCTACACAGTTGAGGGTACTGATACACTTGATACAAAAGTTCTCAATTACCATTTCTGCCTTCATCTCACAGTTCCTAATGTGTTTGCCTAAATTATGTATAGTTTCTAATTACATATTGAAAATATGTGTATTGGTCTGGGACAAAGTGTCAAATGTTGAAAGAAAGGAAAGAACAAATAGAAATAAAATCACCCTGGTTTTGGCCAAAATTGCATTTTACTGGCAATAACATCATGCTAATCTTGCTAGTGCCATGTAGTGGCAGACACGTAAAAATGTTCACTTCATTAAAATGGGATATCGAGATATTTTTCATATTTATCATATTTTTAGGATGTGTGTGGCAGCCTACGAAAAGATAAGTAGTCAATGAACAATAAGTAATCTATCAGTAGCTGGATCTGGAATTTCTAGACAACATATCAAGGGTGAAACTCAATGCCTGTAATGTGTTGACATACCAATACCTGAAATACCAGTATCAGCATTTAAATTATTATAGTTATTATTTATTATATAAATTATTATAGTGTTTGTACGTGCTCACAATATTCTGAACAATTCTGAAGAATTTGAATTGGTTTATTTACCGAATATAAACCACCACCAATCCTGACCAGGCAGTTACTAAGGATGAGTGAATGAGCAAAAGTCCATTTTAAATAAACTTCTTTTCTTTGTTCTGTCAGCTTCACCTGATAGCTAAAAATTAAAATCTCCATTCACATAATTTTTCTTTTTATCGGGTCTGGATCCCAGACGTGATACCTACCCCTAATCTCAACCTTGTAAATTTGCATCCTTTTAGTGTCAGTATTTGTATTTGTTTAGAATGCGTTATCTGTTTGTTCTGGATCACGTATTTGCATTTGGTTACATCCATATTCAAAGTGTCCGGAAAGAAAACAACATAAAAAAACAAAACATACAAAAACAAGGCGTACCTACACGGTCCGGCAGGACTTCCAGCCCCTGCACTCGCTCGTCCTTGTGCAGCTCCAGGCCATATACGCAGTCGAACCCATCGTACTTGATTAGATAGAGGGATGGGTTGACCGGCACTTGGTCTAACACCGTGCCCTTCCATTGGGATGCTGCTCCGCTGCCCTCCTTCCAGATGTGCTGTATGCGGCAGCCCACTATGTTTCGCCGGGGCTGGGACACTTTGGTGGGCCCCACGCTGCTTTTGTGTTTTCTGTACAAATAAACATGTTGAAATGCCTATACAGCAAATCACTGCAAAAAGGCTTTTTGCTATTTATTCGAGATGTTTCACAGCGTCAAGCATTACTAAAAACTGTTGTGACCTTGAGAGATTCTGTCAGCAGCCAAAACAAGTGAACCACACCGATAAGCCCACACGGCAATATTTCAGTTGAATAAGTATAGCATTTTAAAGCCTGTTCAGACTCAACCGGTCACGACTTAAAGCATTCTACAATAAGGCTAAACAAAGTCTGCGTGACTCATTTAATTGTAAATAGAAGGTCTCCAGGGTTGAGGAACTTACTTGTGGGAATTCTTTTTCTTCATCATATTTGCAGAGACTCCGGCATGTCCTTAAACAGTAAACCATGCAGAAACACAATGTCGTTATCAAAAACAGCCCTGTGAGAAGTAGACTGTATACATACAAACAAAAGACTTCACACAAAATTGTACCTGCATCAGCTCTGGCTCTCTGGCCTGCGTTCTTCCCGAATGGGGTCTTCATTCATCTGGATGTAGGGGAGCAGCCTTGCTGCCAAACTAGGGTGAAAATATGAATTCAAATTTGTCTAATGGGGGGGGGAGGTGCGGTGAAAATGGGGTGAAAAAAGAAAAAAATGCTGGCAGGTAATCCAACAGTCCGATCTGGTGTTATCAGCAGCCCATTCAGGGCTCTGGCAGGTGATAGTTATCCAGGCTTTTACCTTTGTAGAAGGGCTTTTAAAACCTATGAAAAAAAGAGAGAAAGAAAAAGAGAAGCAGATTTATTATTCTAAACCATGAAACAGGTATCACAGTGCTTCCCTGCCAGCTTTATTAATTTGTAGACGAAGCCCCGGCAAGTTGAATCACCCTACATGTGAGGTAGAGAGAATTTGTCTCAAAACTTTCAGCCATAATGCTTAGCAGATGTCTCTGGTTGCGTTCCAAACTTGGAAATTGATTTTTAATTGGACTGACATGTAAACTCATTACAGAGCGTTTCGTACATCGGTCTTGATCATACAAACATACGGAGAGTCTTAGAAATTCTATCAGAGAAGCACTGACACATACAAAAAAAAACAAGCAAACAAACAAAAACCCTCATATAGCCGAGCGAGGAAAGGTTGTTGCTTTACAAATCAGAGTGGTCATAAAAATTAGGGAGGCTGATAGGTGCTCTTTTTTTTCATTAAAAACAAACACACAAAAAAAAGCCCAGCAAAATGGTTGACACAGTTTATTCTGCTGAGCCTGAATGACAAATTATAAACTGAAGAGGAGCAGATGCAGAAATTTTGAATCACAAGTCAGCTTTAGTAAAACAACCTTTCTCAAACCTTTCAAACTATTTCAGTAGAATTATTACTCGACTGGCTAAGACACAATCCTTCAATACTGTAGTGGGGAGAAAAGATTTTCAATGGAGGGAAAATAATGCTATTGGAAAACACAATCAGTGTCGAGAGACAACATTTTCACCACAGGTTCAGGAATTCAAATCAAATTGAAATGATGTTTAATGCAGCATCACGTCTTGATCAGTTTCAGCATGGAATGTGGTCATTGTGAAACTGCTAGCACAAAGTTGTTTTAAAAATGGATATTGGAAATTTATTACAGGATCTTGTAGCTGAGACCACTGGACTGATTTATATTTGCTGTTAACTGGGGGTACGTGTAACCAAGATGGCCACCACACGTATCCTGCTACTCCACATACGCAGATATTAGCATGGCATTACTGTGTGGTACAGAATCGTTTACCAAGGTAAATAGCGAAGATGGTAAAGCGCCATGTGACACCATGTCCCATCTGAATACACAAACTAATTCTGTGTCTTATTCACACTTGCATACTTGTGTCCTTTTCTAGATCTTTATTGAATACTAATGCCTGGTACTGACCAGGTTTCCTGTTACAGTTAGTGTTTGGTAGTTTTTTTTAGTGGGTCTGTTTTGAGTGCCAGTGTTCTGGATCTTTTAGATTAATAAACATTTAAAATTTAGCATAAGGGTTTTGAATTTGAGACACAGATCATGACGGTGATCACTCCAACAGCAGAAAGCTACAAACAGAAAAGCAGCTCATCGTTCAATTTGTTAAGCGTTACAGTTTGACTCGGAAACCGTTTTTAATCCACCAGAAAATATTCAGGTAAGCATGTGAACAGTGGCAGTTGTATATTTAGAACGGCACCTTTAGTGTCATTCCATTACTGTTCTCAATATGCCCTCGTTCACTTCCCCTTATGGTTCAGCACGGATCGCTGAGCCAACTGAGCTAGCTAGCTTTCTGTCTTGCTGTATGGTGTCATAAATTTGCATCGGCTCAGTGAGATGCTTTACAGCTGGCTTCAAATCAAATCACGTTTGTGCTTGGATTTTTAAAAATCACGCGGTTGCTTATGTCATTTACTACATGAATACATCCAGCACTTCTTGCTTTTTTGAGAAGGAAATTGCATCAGATCACAATGCCGCTGGGGCCAGTTCTGCTCCTGAAATCTACAGTCGTGTTTAGTCGATCCCTCAGGCTTCCGAAGGCTCATCTTAAAACATCAGCTTTTTTTAAATAAATAAATAAATAAAATAAAATAATGGATAAGATGGTGAAGTGGTCTCTCCAAGAAGAAATGGTGACAGGAAGTTGACCAGCAGATGAATGGAGCATGACTCTAAACTAAATGCTAGTTTAGGTTCTCTCATGGGCTTTTCTATTTGATTGCCTTAATAAAAGTATGGTTCTTAAACCTGATCTCTCATTGCCAGACCCTTTCAGATGAATGCATCACTGCCTTTGATCTATTCCTGTTCTCTTCCAATAAAATTGAACACAACCCTATTAGCGTGGGATTAAGTCAATGTCGATCACAGATTACCAGTAACACTTGGCTTACAATATATGCATTGTTTATAAGCAGATCAGGTAACATGTTGAGTAAACACAATATTCCTGTAACTTGATGGTAGCCCAGTGTGCAGAATAATGACATATATATCATATGATTACTATGTAAAGAAGGTAAAAGCTTTGTACCTTTCATCCATTTACAGTCACATATAATGTTGTGGAAATTATGCAATTTCTCATTCATAAATTTAATAAGAAACTGGAAGGTCCCTGGGCTTAAAGACTCTCTTGTGAATGAAAACAATAAGGGCTGACACTGGAGACTCCTTCAATGAAATATCAAACAAATATCTTCCTTCAAAAAGCTTCACCATATCAATGATTATACAGAACCAGAGACATTTTAGGTCTTTGATTATTATTGAGTGATCATCATGGCAATCATTATATTATACAGTTTTTCCTGTAGTAAATTCCCTATGAAATGGCGAGATGTTGATGTGTTTCCTTTTGAAACATGAAGTCAGAGTCATGGCGTGTTAAAGTGCGTCATTGATGTACACAACAGATGATAAATTTTGTACTGAATCCTTTGCCAAATCTAAACATTGCTGACAGAAGCTTAGCAAACTGACTAAATATAGAGAAAGTGAAGGGTTTAAAGAACGCCTTTTTTTAACCTACGAAGGATCCATCACTGCCAGATTCACCCACGCCTGTCCGCTTAACGAGGATGATCACCTTAGAAGTTATTATGCCAAGTGTTGCTGGAGTACACGTTCATGCCTATAACTTGCCTATTCTTACTCATGGAGAAGTCAAAATGCTGTAGAAAGTCTGAATTGTATTTTCCATCATTGCGAGATTTTGGCACTGTGCAGTTGGTAAAACAGTCACCTGAAAAGTCACATGAGCACCAACTCACACAAAATCCATCATCTTTAAAATGAAGAAGCCATTTTAACTGCGTCCACAAAAACGATTCCTGATAATGAGCTCCTACTGTAGCGCAAGTCATGCCTAAGAGGGGGGGGCGTGGCATACAGGTACTAAAAAGCATTTAATTAGACAAACACAAGACCAGCACAGGATGAATGAGTCATCTAAAACAAAGTTTTCCCAGAAATTTTCCTAGATATACAATTCCATTGGTGTCCAGAAGACCAATTTTGAACTGGAGGGGGGGAAAAGTGCATTTCTGAACAAATTCAGGCCTAGTGGAAAAATCCATTAGGTCTTGGAACAAACCGGGGACATTATTGGCAGCTGGTACAGTTGGCTTTTGTTACATGAAGGTGAGTATTACTGCTAATTGATCCATTAGGGCTGTAAAGGTGCCCTACAAACGCGTTCATCACAAATACAAATGAAGCGGCGCGGCGGCCCCCGCCCCCTTACACACACACACACACACACACACACCACGCTTCCTTCCACTGATTCATGCCTCGTCTGCATCTCGGGGTGCAATCCGAACCCATTATTTCGTGGTGATGAGGTTTCAGACTGGGACTTTAAATTTCAAATGAGCTAAAGGACAGTGAATGGCACAGCGCGGTCAGTTAACCGGATCACCTTTCTGCAAAATGCACAAGTGGCCAGATTTGAGAGAGCTGACGAGCAGAAGCATATCTGTAGCACGGCATTTTAATCACTTTACACAACCTATGGAATACGTCAAAATGCATGCAAATCCTTATAGCTATCAAAAAGACCGCTATATATATATATATATATATATATATATATATATATATATATATATATATATATATGAGAGCTGTCTTTTTAAATGAACATTAACGCGACAAGATTACAGAATTACTGCAAACAATCATTTCACTATACTAGAAATTGGGAAGTAATTGGGGTTTTTTTTTTTTGCAATGACAGCTGCACAAAAGACATGATTTTTGATCATTACCAATAATAATAAAAAAAAAATACCGGCCTTTTCAAAAAGACTATATAGATTTCTGCTAAGCAATAACCAAAGGTTCAACAAAAATGCTAAGCAAAAACGAAGCTAAATGTGCACCAGCGAATACCTCAGCTAACCTTTATCGACTGCAGAGGTCGTAATTATCCCAGGAGAACACAAAATAAGGTTAGCCACATATTTGAAAAGGGCCGTAAGCAGGCAAACACCAACCTATGCATCTAAAATCACAAACGTTAGCCAGGCAGCTAGCTCCGTAAGCAGTGAGCGATGTCAGCCATGTTTGCTTGGCTATTATTTACAATCCCCGCATCAGCCGAACAAAGGAGGGACTGTAAAAAGCGACGCTGCCTGTCTGACAAGAAACACACTTCAAATGAAAACAAAAAAAAATGTCTCGAGAGGGAAAAAA
This sequence comes from Hemibagrus wyckioides, assembly GCF_019097595.1. Classification (NCBI taxonomy): domain Eukaryota; kingdom Metazoa; phylum Chordata; class Actinopteri; order Siluriformes; family Bagridae; genus Hemibagrus; species Hemibagrus wyckioides. The sequence continues at coordinate 10,553,230 of NC_080725.1, forward strand.
CGCCTCCACTCAGCCTTACAGCGCCGCGCGGAAAGCGGTGTCGTTTTGTTTCACACTTCTCACGAAGCAATAACCGTCTTCATGTTTGGTGATATGTCAGCTTACCCCCTTTTTAGAATTGTGAATTTATAGCATGCTACGGAAAAAATTCCTCTCCTGCTCTCTGAATCCAGCAGCAGCCGTTTTGATGAGCTCAACTGCGGCCGAGACTTCCCCCTCCCTCCCATTCTCTGCCAAATAGTGCTCCGCCCTCAGAGGCAGTCTGGCGCAAGGAACCCGCACTTCCTGCACAATAGTGAGCGCCTGTACAGTTTCCATCTTTTTCACCCTCTGCTCTAAACTTGAGGGCAAAAAATTTGTGTGTCTGCGCAGACAATGCGACAAGCACGAGGTTAAAAATATTGTGTAATGGTTTTGCTTACTAAATTAAATCAAATTAACAAAAAACAACATTCATGACTATGTGTACTGCACTGAGTACATCATTTCTCTGTTAAAACTGGGAGAATGACTTCTCAGTCAGGGTGTGGGTGTATTCAGGCCAGGGGTGGTATAGGGTGGAAACTGCCACACAAGTTGCCACAGCAACTCAGGCAGTCATGCCTATATAGTCATGTTAGTGTCTCTGTGGGGTTTCATGCATTTTCCATGTGTATTTCCTCTAGATTTTCTTACATTCTCAAAAAAAACATGTGCCAGTAGCTGTACTGACTAACCCAAGGTGTGACTGAGTGTGTGACATGGTGCCCTGTCATATAATTGATGCCCAGTGTTCCCAGGATAGGCTCCAGATCTACCAGGACCCTGACCTGAAAGCCGGTCTCTGGAAGTGAATGACTGACTGACTGACTGACTGACTGAATGAATGAATGAATGAATGAATGAATGAATGAATGGGGTTTATTCAGACCTTTTATAGTAATGTTGAGCAGATCCATTTAGCCGAATCATTTTGCTCTAAGTAACAAATGAGATTTTCCACAAAAGCAACTTTGTCCTATATATGTTTACACAGTCCTGTCTGTTTGCCACCCATTTTTTAAAACCCCCTGAAAACCAAACTGAATCCATACCCATGTGTAATACATAGTGTAACAAATGCTTTTAGTGTGAAAATGCTAATACAACCACTGACAAAGAATGAAAACATTAAATGATGATTAGCCCAGAATTGCATCTGGGAGACATTTTAACATATTATTATACTGGTAGGAAAACAGACCTGACATACTGATCAGACATCTGGTCAAAACAAAGGTTGATCTCATAGACGAAGATGTCTAAGCTTTTATTATATTTTATGCAATAATCCAGACATAATCAATAAATAACCTGAAGTTCAGACATGATCTTGATCAGATTAATTGCTACATGTTATATGTCTTTCTTGGATGATTTCAAATCAGTGTTTTATCTATATTACTTAAAATAAGGACAACAACAAAAGATAGACAATAGCTTTGTAAACCTATTTAAATTCAACAACATGTGATTTAAAATCAACTAAATTAATCAATCCATTTTCTGGTATTCGTTCCTTCTGGCTCCCAGTTATAAATGTCTGTGCATTTTTCTTGCTTAGATAGTCAAATTAGCTGTTTTTTTAGTTACATAATTCCATCTGTCTCTCTCTGTAGGACAGAAGCTAAATGGTAATTATGGAAATATACTATCCACGTAGGCATTTCTGCAATGGTCCATATCGATGGCACGGCCCGTAAGCGAGCACGCTTTGACATTGAAGAAATGCGATGGAAAACAAAAAAAAACTCGGCCCCCTCTCCCCTCCTTCCGGTTGCCATAGAGACAGTGTCTTCACATGCCTTTGAACTGCTGCATAATGGACAGGAGGTGCTCGCTGCGTTTTTGGATGTTGCACTGCTCTTCTTTCAGCTTCTCCTGCTCGTGGAGCATTTCCTCCTGCACAGAATGGATGGGCCGAGTGTGCGTTATTGTCATACTGCCATATTGGAATCTATGGCTAAGTCTGGACTGTACTGGTATGATGCAAATGTATGCTTCCCTGAAGAAGTGATTGATGGTGATGGCTAATCCCTTGAGATTATGGCTTCTAAATTGTATTCATTAACTACTAGGACCATCTTTCTCGATGCTTTGTTTACTTACAGTTGACTCTAGAATATATTAAAAAGACTAACACATGCAATGATTCTTAAAAATATCAGGATTGTGTAGTATACAGTATGTTTGAACAGATTTGATATGTTTTTCTTTGCAAAACACGGATTTCAAGATTTCCAAAACCAAATTAATATTATAATATTTAGTATTCCCTGAAGAACATAACAGCACTATGCATCTTCCTGTGATGTCTACCAGGGCTAAATACACTGGAAAATATCCAGTGTTATATCCTTAGGTGTGGCATGTGCATTGTTCTCTTCTGATTCAGACCACAGATTTCAACAGGAACTCTGAGCTTGAAATTTCCAAAGCCAACATGCCCCAAATTGATTTCTGTGTTTATTTTGATAAATATAGTTAAGTAGTTTATAGTTTAAATTTAGTTAAATATAGTTAAGTCATAAGTATATGGCAGGGGCAACCAGATTTTGTCCTAAAATATTTGTTTTAAGAGCTTTAATAACTCAAATAAAACAAAATGCAAATAATTTGTAAACAAATTGTGTTAATGCTTTGGCCAAATAACATTAAGAAATCAGTATTTGGTGGAATAACCCCAAATACTCCACCAGTTTTTCACATTGCTGTTGGGTAACTTTATACCATAAAGTTCCAAATACCAAATACCAAAATACCAAATACCAAATACCAAAAAACCAAAAAACCAAAATATATACCATAAACTAAAACAAAATATATACCAAAAAACTTTATACCATATATATATATATGGTATATATATAAAGTATATATATATATACTTTATACCATATATATATATATATATATATATATATATATATATATATATATATATATATATATATATATATATATATATATATCTCTATATATATATATATATATATATTTTTTTTTGGGGGGGGGGTTGCTAATTGTTAGAAATAGAAATTTTGGAGAAATAAGAAATAATTGTTAGAAATTATTATATGTGGCTTTACTTCCTATTCAGGCACTCTAGACACAGTGTGTGGTGAGTAACTGTTTGTGGTCACATACCCTGAGTTTGCACAGCTCCTTCCTCTCCTTGTCATTCTCTTCAGCCCGAGCTCGTAGCCAAGCCTCATTCTGAAGTTTGTGTCTCTCTAGCATTTCCTGAAGCTCCTGTCAAACCAGAGCCACAAACGCTCGTTTTTTCAAAAAGGCATCAAACACCTAACATCAAACATCTGTTTTTAGTACGTTGTAGGTCAATCTGTTTCTGAGGCTGTTTTTCTCAGATGCTCGGCTGTTACCTGACCTCAGTTGTGTATCTTGTGCTAACAAACCCATGATAGGGCCACAAATAAATGTGACACACCTGGCTCTGTTTCTGGTGATATTCATCGATGGCTTGTCTCTCACAGCGCAGCACTTCCACTGCTTCTGATAGATCAGACTTTTCTCTGAAAAAAAAAGTTGATTTATTTCCGTAGTCTGTTGTGAGGGGACATGTGTATTAATCCTCTGCTAGTCTGGCACAGGAATGAAGCTTTTAACAAAATCAGCGATTTCTCAAACATCACTAAAAGTGTCTTTGCGCCATCCTTGGGGTAATCCATTCAATGTCTGATTTCTTGTGTGAGGCTTTCAGCATGTGCATTCGGATGTGTTCAGTACCTGTCTAGTTTGCTGGACTGCTCGTCTAAAATGGCAAAAGCTTTATGGATCAGGGTCAGTGCTTCATCTCGAACTACAGCAAAATCTTGATAAGCTGTGGGCTAGACAGAACAAAGACGCTGTCAAAATCCTGAAATACTCTATCATCTATCATCAACTTGCTTTATTTTCTGATCTATTAATACATGGTGTGTTAGTGATGTGATTCATCAAAACACCCATTCAGTTGGTTCACAGTATACAATTAAAATTTGCAGTGTCGATATTGCAGCATGGCATATAGTGATGAGCTGATATGTGTGGAAGCCTGAGAAATTTACTTCACAAATAAAATTTGGACATTTAATACCCTATATAGCTTAGAAAAGCACATTTCTTTTTCCTGGAACTGAAATATTTCCTTCAGTCTGGTTAGAATACACCAACACCTAGACAATCTAATAGATATTTATTGGTGTAATTTTGATATAATAATTTCTTCAAATACAAATCTTTTGCCAATCTTTATACCAGGCTTTTCCCCAAGATGATTATTTTTAATATTATCCTGAGCTATAAAATGGAAATGGCCACCTAATGTTGCATTTATTCCCCCCCAAAATAATGCTTTCACTTTTTTACTAATTCTGGGAAATTATGCTGCATATAGTTGATTATGACCATCATCCAAATTCTGTCTCATCATCTGAGGTAAAATTCACTTGAGGCATTTACACACAAGCCTTATCTTCTGATTATGGTTCTTGCATTAATCTGTACTGAAATAATCACTGATAACGTTCAGACATTTCTGTTCTGTTAAATACTGTCATTGCTATTAATATCGCCTTGTTAGACCATTTAAATATGGAAAAAAAGTCTGTTGTGACACATGATCACAGACTGGATTGATTAGATAGCAAGGTTTTAGATGTCTTTCAGCCGACAGACTGTGTTTGTTAAACTGCCTCAGCGTGTGAAGGAAGAGCCAAAACAATGTTGAAAAGCAGACTAAATAAAAATTCCATGTCGTTTTGGTTAAATTCAGAATATTTGTGCTTTCTTAATGTCAAGGTGTCAAAATCAAATATAAGCAGAAAACCCAATTTTGATCTGCATTTTTGCCTGTTTTCTCCAGACCACCACACATTGTATCATATGATAAATACATTTTTGTCAAAGAACCGTCTGGAAACTTTTGGAAAAATCTGTCTCATGAACAAATCACCTGTGCTGACCCGGCTCTCTCGATCCTCATGGTCACCGGCGTCTCACTCAGCTCATACCTCACGTTGGGAACCTTCGTCGGCACGAAGCTGAAGGAATAAACATGTGCAGTCGATTTACATAACGGAAAAGTCTCTGATGAAACTGAGAATGAAACCCCTCTGTTTTGAGGAAATTTGCCTGAAAAGGAAGCTTGTGTACATTTTAAGCTAATGACGTATGACTGTGCTTTTGTTTGAATATGACTAAGCTCTGACCTTAATAACAAGGAGGGCACCCACCTGTTACTGACACCCTGAAGCCCAAATTCAGACAGAATCTCCTTCATGACTGTAACAAACACGGGTAAAGATAAGAAGCTGTTTAGGTTTGATTTCTTCATCCTTCTTCAGACATTGCAAAAGCATAACTGTTTTACCGGGTTGTCTCTCTGACGGGTTGATTAATTTCATTATCTTCAAGTCATTAAATTCCTGTTCTTCATTTCTGCCTCCAAAGACATAAATCTAAAACAAACCATAAATACAGTATATGGTAAGTCATTTATGGTTATTGTTTAGTATTGGTTAGATGTAAAGGACAGGAGAAAGTGAATTAAATCGTACTGTATTATAATATTTTATATTATACCTCAGTGTTGGTGAATTCTTGTATATAATTGGCTTATATTAATGCACTTCTTAGAACACATGATTGTTTCTATAGGAACAGCTCATTAAATGTAAACAAATAATCTAAGTCTAATAATAAATAGATTAAAAAGTAAAATGGCTGAGAAGTTTAATTAACGTTTATGGAAGGAGTCTCCAGGTTCAGAAGGTATTTTGTAATGGTCAGTAAGATTTCTCTTGTTTCACACTTGTAAATCAGAGGTGGGATTAGCACTGCTTTTTACCCAGGGTTATAAAACTCTGCTCTGAAGCAGCACAATATTGCAGTTCCAAACGTGTAGAGTGTGAAACGATGCACTGTTAAAATAGAATGTTTGGTTGTTTTCTTTGTTTTCATTCATTTGTGCATCTTTGTGCTTAAAACAGCAATTTACATGGGGACATTTTGCTCTGTGGGCAGTATTTATTATTATTATTATTATTATTATTATTATTATTATTATTATTATTATTATTATTATCCTAGGATTGTAAATGGCTAGGGTTTACAATCACCCAGAGTTAACTATTACAAGTGTGAAAGTTTTATTTTGTGTCTTATTAACTGCAAGAGAGAAAAATAAACAGACGCTTGTGAAAGAACTGTTTATAGTTGCTATAATGTAAGTAATAAACATTAAATGTAACTATAAAGGGTTAAAAATCATGGCCTGTCAGACACCTTATCCAAAGTGACTTTAACTCATTTATACAATAGGGCAGTTGAGGGTTAAGGGGCTTGCTCAAGGGCCCAGGAGTGGTAGCTTGGTGGTTCTAGGATTTAAACTCACAACTTATTCACTGAGCTACCACTTCCATGTTTATAAATGAATCATTGGCAATCACTTTAATCATTGGCAAGTTGTTGTGGTTATAATTAGAATAACACACTTTAGACTGCGCTGTTATCTGACAATTGGACTGCATCACACCCTGTCGTGTATTATTTTCTAATGACAGCACACTCTTAAAATGTTTCATTCCTTACTAAACACACAAAAGCACACAAACACACACATACGTGACTATGAATAATAAAGGCTGCATGGCCGTGACGTCTAGCCGGAGGAATCCCCACATACAGAGGTACCTTCCATTTCATCTTTGCTGGTTTAAAAAAAGGAGTTATTTGTGTTACTTTTGTACATAATTTACATACTGTATCAGTATGCACATGATGTATGCCTGTGAATTTTACACATGCGGATTCTAGAGTGTGTGAAAATCCTAGGAGATTTTCCGAAATTAATCAACACAGCCCATCTGGCACCAACAACCACATCATGGTAACGTCACAGAGTTCACACTCCCCCTACCCCTGCCCCCTTAAAGATATTTCAAGTGAACATTAGCTAAAGCTCTTGAACAGTATCTGTAAGACTTTATGGATCGTGCTACTGCCATGTGAGTGGTTGATTGAAACATGCAGGTATAGAGGTGTTCCTGTTAAAGTGGAGGGTGAGTGTCTATCTATCTATCTATCTATCTATCTATCTATCTATCTATCTATCTATCTATCTATCTATCTATCTATCTATCTATCTATCTATCTATCTACCCTCATGTACACATCTCCACATGTGTTTCATATCTTTACACTTTATGATCAAATATTTATATTGGCTGTTTTTCAATGTGTGTGATATAAGAGTGTATCCGTGTTTACCCAGGCTCAACTTGTGAATTTCATTGGTCGATGAAATTTTTCCATCTGAGCTTTGGATCTTCCCCCCGAACAAATAAATATCCTGTAAAAGAACAAACAACGTGCGTGTCAAGAAATCAATAACTAGCTTTCATAACCCAGGCAAAGAAAAGCAGACCTTTTACGTGATTGGTTGCTTTAGATTGTAATTGCTGACCTTGTCATGGTGAGCTGTAAAGGTCTGACCAGCGCAGGAGAGCGGTGACTCGCCCTTTACCTCGCGTCTCTGCCACGTCAGGGTCTCTAAGGAAGAAGAGAGATTTTTCTCTGAGTTTGAATATACTGTGAAGAAGAGTCCTGGGATGAGTTCAGGATGGAGTTTATGATTACAGCAGCAGTATTGTATGTCAGACATAAGACCTGGCCAGGATTCAAAGACTTCTTCAAAGCATCTTCAAATAAGGGCAAATGAGAAATCAGAGCAAATAAGCTTTTTAAACAAAATGTGCTAGTAATATGGAATTCTTCATTAGTAAGCAAAAAATAATAATCTGACACTGTAACCATGTCTCTTTGCATTAGGGGTTTCACAACAATGGGGGTTAATACTTATGCAACTTCAACCTTTCTTTTACTTTTTTACTTATAAATCTGCAAACAATATTGAGGGGGTTTTTCATTAATCAATTTATTTATTTATTTATTTATTTTTACAAAAACTTTAACATTATATGCAATTTTGTTCATTTCAGTTACAGATTGTAACACTACAAAATATGGAAAAGTTCCAGGGGGTAAAAACTTTTGCAAGTATCAATATACTTTATTTAAATGCTGCAAATTAACACAATTCTTATATTAGTCCTTATATTATTTGTCTATTAAGCAAATATTTATTAGTTTTTGCTTTAAAGTGATTTGTTACCTAGAGGGAGTTACAAAGATGAGCTCAAAGATCAGTCTTTATTAGACCGTTTAATGTGGGAAAGTAAAAAAAAAAAAACTCCTGGTGATGGACTTTGGAAACATGTCACATTCTGAATTACTTTTAGATCAATTTGCCTTAAAAAATAGAGCAATTTACCTATATTCAGGACATGAATGTCTTTGTAGCAGGATCCGTCCACTTCACATCCCCCAAACAAGAAGATCTGCTCATTGACTAGAGCACACGTGTGGTTATATCTATGAAAGAAACACTCGTATCAGAGTTGCATGAATGCAGAGGGAGAGTCTGAAAGCAGGATACTACCACCTCTGAGCCAAATCCAGACAAAAAGGCCTGATGAAAAATAGACGGCTCCGTTTTCAAATGAGGTCGCTGAAGAAAATGATCCCTGCTACCAAAACACCATGGCAACAGCCTGCGTGAGCTGAACCGTCGACACATATTCAGTTGGATCAAAATCTTTCTTGTTTTTTTGCTAAAAAAAAAAAAATTCATTTCCTTTGTATCTTTAATATGCATATTTTACATGGAAACATGCATATACCTTCAAATTGAAGATACATAAATAAACCATAAATATTTTTTTATATTTAAAACTTGAGCCCACCCATATACACAAAGCTCTGCCCCCAGAAACTTACAGCGTTTCAACTACAGTTAGCATAACTAGTTACTAGTTAGCAAGGAAAATCCCATTTAAGCACACTTATAACATTCATATAAAGCTCATTTATAACACTACAAACATGCAAAATTGTTTGACCATGAATGTCTTTGTGGTTCTGGTTTACTTTTTGCGCTTTTAAGCTCCTTTATTAGCATCATTAACATTTTAAAGCTGCACCATGAGCCAAGCAAAATTTAGCTCGTACTGATTTATGAGAAGTCCAAGAGTGCTTTTTGCTGTCCGACTTTTTCTCTGTAATGAGGTTTCTAGCTATTAATGCTTTGCTAGCAAAGTTAGCATGGTTAGCATTTTCAGCTACACAATAGGCCATTCTGCTGATTGATAGCCAGGTGATAACATTATATAAAAATGCTGTCGGGTTCGCCACTTAATTCATTATACAATATTCACTCCAATAATTCATAGCTTTACAGGGACTTTATTTTCCTGCTGGACTGACATTGCTAATTTTGCATCCAGTTTCACCCCATCACCAGTATTAATTATTAATAATGATTTTCTGGCTGTGCTGGGCGCTTACTGTGCATGAAAATATGCACAGTATGCACCCAGCAATCCAGATAATCATTATTAATGATTATCTGTCTATTAATGATTGTACATGAGATTACTGCAGAAGATACAACTTAGAAACCATGAAGAAGGCTTGCGATTACAATTTATATGATAGCTTTTTGAATTCAAGTTCACGGTTGATCACTTCAGCAAAATGATTTATAATAGCACCATCCGGTGTCACCCAGATGAGGATTAGGTTCCCTTTTGAGCTCTGGTTCCTCTCAAAATGTCTTCTGCATATCATCTCAGGGAGTTTTTTTCAAGCTCATTAGGGATAAATTTATGGAAATGATTTATGGAAATTTATTGAAATATTCCATAAATTTATCTATGAATTTATTTATAAATATTCCATACATTTAGATATTTCTGTAAAGCTGCATTGTGACAATGTCCAATGTTAAAAGCATTATAAAAGGGTGTTGTTGAGCATCTGTAAAATGATTAACAAAAGGCCATAACACAGTTTCTCAAATGGGTTTTCTCAGCCACATAATATGCTTGAGCAGAGATCATGGTTTAAACTATTTTTTTCTAGATTCTTTTCCACTTTGTACAAGTAAGATTGCACCTTTAAAGGCAGACTACTTGCACCTTTCTGTGTAAAACATACAAGCCAAAGTTACATGTATGCTTAATGGTGCAACCCCCGTGACAAGGACAAATACAGTTTAGTATCCCCTTTATTTTATTCATTCATTTATTTTTTTATTTTTTTAACTAACCCTTGTTCTCTGGCCTAAACATTAAGACATTACCTTGCAGATGGTGGAGTCCCGCCTGTTTTGATAGGTGTCCAAATCAATGACACTAAAAGCAGTTTAATGGAAGTGTGTTTAGTAAAAAGTCCATGATATATTTAAAGATATTATACATCCAATAAATCTGATATATAGTACTGTACCCTGTACAATGTTTTAACAAACCTGTTGGCTTTTCAGGAAGAGGCATATTCTCTAATCCTGTAATTCATAAACTATAACCTTCTACAATAAGTAGTCCTAGAACTAGACCATACAGCCATCTAGATCCCATCTTCTACTCTATCAGTATGCTGCTGACCTGTGTTGAACATCATTAGATCATCTCTAGGTGTTCCATCCAGAATTCCTCCATAGACGTATATATTATCCCCTAAAGCTGCTGAGCTGTGTCTAAGAGTCTTCACCACCACACCGCCAGTGTTCAGCTTCTCCCATCTCAATGTAACTGTGAACGAGTGAGGAAACATGTGCTGCATTACAATATGTCTGCCTCTTTCCCAGAACTTTCACGCACTTTAAATCAAACTGTTCCATTATTTTATCACCAATTGTCAAATTCCTTTTAGACCACATGAGCGAACGACACCTCACAATTTTTTATTCATTTAAAATTAAGTTTTTAATGCTGTGGACTGCCTGAGAAACAAGTTTGTTCCTGTTATCGCTTACATTACAGCAGCTATAAATTGTACAGCAGTTATAAACTGTTGTTCCCTCACCAGTCTCTGCTTTTTTTTTCTTTCACTTGAGCTTAATAAAACAGACTCAGAAACGACAAAGTGCAAAATGTGCAAAGTCCTGAAGACTTTCCAATGGTGGAAATTGTTATAGGAATTGAAATTGGCTCCTTCTACAAACAAAAAAGTACATCACATTAGGACAATGTTGTATAATCTGTTTTGTGACAATGTCCATTGTTAAAAGCACAAATAACGGTGAATTGAAAGATTTTAATACAACATCTTTTTTTCTGTATGCCAATTTTTCTGTACAACAAAATAAGCAGAAATGGAGAACTCCTGGAGTGGATTTATTCAGTACACCTCACAAATAAATGGATAATAAATAAATGGATGCAACATGGGTAAAATTGTATTAAAACCTAAATGAAAACTTTGTTGCAGTGTAATTTTTTTTTCCTTTTTATGAAAACTGTTGTGTAGTCGCTTACCAACGTCGAAGCTGTAAACACCTGGAAGACATTCTCTTGCTTCAGGGTGGCAGGAGCCTCCAAATAAGTACAGTTTCCCTTTGACAACACTGGAAAGAAGAGCCAGTTTCAATCATATACTCACATGAAAATAAAATCACTTCTTTCAGCATGTTTGCTTTTTCTTTTCTTTTTGTTTTTGTTTACCAAAGTGTGTGGCCTTCTCTTGCAGTTGGTACAACTCCATTCTGAGGCATCGTCTCCCATGTTGTACAGGAAAGGGAAACTTTAAATAAATAAATAAATAAATAAATAAATAAATAAATAAATAAATAAATAAATAAATAAATAAAACGGAAAGCGACATTAATAATAACAGTTTTAAATATTTCAATTTAATGTATGCATACAAATGCATACCTGTAATCATGTAGAAATCGTTTAAATATTCAGGCTGGAAAGAGAATCAAATAAAACTAAGGTTGATATAATGGATAGATGACATTGAAAGCATGTTATTCAGGCTGCTAATGTTACACACCACAGAGTTTGCGTTTGAGACACCTCCATGCAAGAAGGCGATATTTCCTGCCACAGCAACTGCATGACCAGCTCTGAAAGTACAAATGTTCAATTGTACGTCTCTGTATTTAAATTTGCATTAGGAGTATCAAGATAAAAGACGAGAGTACCTCACCTCGGGCTGGGTGGCATTCCTTCAGTGTCCTTTTCAACCCAGTGTCCACTTGCTAGGGCCATTTCAAGCACTGAAGGAATTCTGTTGCACACAAAATTGATTAGTGATTAGTTTGAAATATATGGACAGTAGAAAGCAAGTTGAACATGCATCCATGTCCCACCAAGTCCTGGTGACTGATAGGAACATATTCATCCAGCTGTAAGATGAGGAAAGCCGTTGCCTAGTGATCGAGGTAAACAAGCTTCTCCGCTCATCATGCAGGCAGGTGTTCACTAAGACGATTGTTTGAATCTGCTGTGGTAATGTTTACACAACCACAATCATCCAGTGTGATGATGCTGCCATCAAATTCTCACTGTGGAATGATAAAACATTGATGTGTTCCTCTGTCATTAGAACTAAACTAGAAGTGTGTGTGTGTGTGTGTGTGTAAAAAGAACTTCATTAAAAATGTTAAAAATGTTAAATGGTAAAAAATGTTAAAACATTAATATGATGAAAGGTTGTTTGAAGGTTCCAGCGTTGAAGGTTTATTAAATTTAAAAGGATAGTGCTAGGTGATTGCTCTGTCATCTCAGGTGGTTTCATATGGTGCTGTTTTAATGGCTAAAATGTAATTCCAAGTGGTTACTAGGGAGTTTCTAAGGCAGTTAAAACATTATCACAGGTGGTTGGTAGGGTGTTGCTAAGTAGTCGCTATAGGGCAGGTGGTTGAATGAGTGGTGCTTGGTGTCTGCTACTGGATTCCTGGTGGGTCATTAGTGGTTGCTATGGAGTACCAGGTAGTTGCTAGGGTGTTTCTATGCAGTTGCGATGTTATCCCAGGTGGTTGCCAGCAACGAAATAAAAGATCATATAAAAGATCATCATTATGGCTCAGATTCTCTTAAATAGTGTCACTGTTTAATAGCAATGACACTTTCACAGTGAGTTTGACTCACAGAATTAATCTATCAATGCCACAGTTGTTCACTGATTCTCAAACGTTATTCACAAGTGTGCTATTTTAAAAATCATTTTTCTTGCTATTTCTAATGCTACTACTTGCTATTTAAAAAACAAAATCTGTGACAAAGATGAAAAATATGTGACAACAAAAGAGTTGGGGTGGTACCTGAGGTGGCAGAGTTTATTTTAAGGGTGACTGCTGCCACCCTGTGCCAACCACGTGCCCACACCCATGCTGTTGTCATGCAGTAGGTTGTGATGACGGAAACAGAAAACAAAAAAACATTTTTTGGCGCTAAGAGTCATGTTTGGACGTAAAGAAAACAAGTAACTGGGAGGGGTTTTCGAGTGGGAGCTGAACTCAGATCAGCCGACAGGGCTGGCTGTGTACAAGCATTTCCTTTTCCACAAACCTGTTACTGATTCAGGAGCAGCTGTGGAGTGTTTCATTAAAATGGCCGCACGGTGGAGCTGTTTCTAATAATAATCCTCTCCACGGGGGGAAAGCCGGGATTAAAATAAACTGTACTTCCGCTGCTGAGCTAACGTTCCCGCAACATCTCCATTTTACAGCTGAACTAAAACGCACACTGTACATCTTTATAGAAGAGCCTACAGAGGCCAAACACGGAGGAATCCTGGAAGGAGCCGGAGGAGAGAAGATATGCACACAACATGGCTTTTATGTCTCTAATATGAGATGTGATGAGATGGCTCAGGCAGGGAAAGAACCGAAACGGACTAACCGTGTTGTGCTGGTCAAGAGAATAATAAAGAACGATGACAACAACCCGGTAAGCGAATATAACCATGTTTTATTAACCCTGTAAGACTATTTCATTAATGTTAGCTACTGACAAGCGAAGAAATTGTAATCTGTGATGTAACTAGTTAGCCTGATAGCTAGCCAGCTGTCTTAGCTGACGCGTTAGCCATTCCTACCCGTTTTACGACATATACCGCCTTCTTGGCTAATAAGCACCTGCAGAGCGCTGACAGAAATCGGACTTGTCCAATCAAAGGTGACTTACCATTGAACACTAGCCAATCATAGTAGAGGAGGCGGGATTTTCGGAATACGGATTGGGGGAAATACGCAGCTGATGTGTTTCCTCCAGCCTTACTAGCTGAAGCGCTAGCTAACTTGTAGTTATATTAAAAACCTATTGGATTAAATAACAGTTTCCCCATATATAGTTAAATTAGTGTGGCTGTTTAATAGCTAACGTTAAAATGGCACACTAGCACACAACTAGCCTGTTGGCTGATTTATTAGCTCTTTACTGTCACCATTTTGGACATTCGGTCAGGAAAACATTACTTCAGTATGGAGTAAAATGTTGTGTTATTACATAGATTTCATTATTTTGAGGCATTTGATACATATAATTATATTAGACAGTTTATTTTGCTGCCCACGCGCTTTATCATTGACAATAGTGCTAGCGGCACACTGGGTTACGTAACAGCAACAGCGACGCTTGATTCATCCTGTGGTCCTCTGGAACCGACTCCTTTTCTAATGAATCAGTTGAACCGATACCTTATTTATTCTTATACAATTCTAATGATAATGTTTCCTAATTTAATCTCGTATCCTTATGTTTGTGTCTTGTTGCACAAATTATTCACTGGCCATAATTTTTTTCTTTAGTAATGAATCAAATTCTTTATGAAAACACTATTTTTTTGTTTGATATTTAATATAATCACATCTTGTGAGTTCATCAGATTACACCTTGTCAGTGTGTGTGATTTTTTTTTGATAAATATGAACAGTAAACTACAGTGATGGGGAAATGAAAAGTAGGTTAATGTACCTAGTAATCATTTAAAAATCAATCACTTTGTGTCACAGTTGTATGATATCATTTAATACACTATTAGAATAATAATACACTATTACTATACACTATTATGTAATAATCATAATAGTACTGCAATATTTAGTAATGTGATTAAAGTGACATGAGTACCATGATATTTGTAGTTGTCTATTTGCATGATTAAACTGGTTAGTATGCCCTTACACGTTAGTATGAACATTTGTTTCTTCTCTTTGTGGTTTTTAATAAATCTACAGTCGTATTTTATTTCAGTGCTAGAAAACAGATACAGGGTTATACAATGTGTTTTTTAATGTGCATGTATATACACAAGAATTAGAAAAGCAGATCTCTGGAGTGGTCAAAATGTATTTTCTGCAATTGTCTAATTTTGTTAATCGTAACTACCAGCCGTTTAGTTGTTTTTAGCAATTCATCATTTCTTGTCTCTCTCTCTCTTTTTTTTTTTTAGATGCAGCAAGGAATCGGGAAGCCGAGTGTGTACCATGCAGTGGTGGTCATCTTTCTTGAGTTTTTTGCCTGGGGTTTGCTCACCACACCAATGCTTACTGTAAGTCTGTTTTCTTCCACTAATTGTCTTTCATCTCAGCCCTTGCTTCTTCCCGACACGTTACTGACAAGCTCCTGTTTTCGATTTAGGTGCTACACGAAACATTCCCCCAGCACACATTCCTGATGAACGGCCTCATTCAGGGAGTGAAGGTGAGGCTGAAGGGTGTGAATTATTTTTAGTGACTACCTCTGGCTAGTCTGTTGGCTTAAAGTGTGGTTTGTGTCTCCAGGGCTTGCTGTCTTTCATGAGCGCTCCATTAATCGGAGCGTTATCAGATGTCTGGGGCAGGAGATCTTTTCTGCTGGTGACTGTGTTTTTCACCTGCGCACCTATTCCTCTGATGAGACTCAGCCCCTGGTATGTCTCTCTCTCTCTCTCTCTCTCTCTCACTCACTCTCTCTATTTCTCTGTGTATGTTCTCAATTTCTTTTCTTTTCTCTATATTTTTTATTTCCTAATTTTTTCTGGACTGAATACATCATTGAGTCTTAAGGGAAACTCAGGCCTCTGCAATATGCAAAGCAGTGTTTGTACATTTTAATTTATTATTTTCTTTTATGAAGATGCTGTTCACCCTCATTTTTTATTCAGAATTATGGCAGAATCAAATCAAAGTTTCTGTAAGTCGTTGGATTTTGAACCCTCCACCATCCAGTCATAAATAATTCGACCCTCCAGGACTGTGCGATTTGGTGATCCAAAGAAGGATTTTCCACAGATTTGGGCCAAAACATGTCATGTGACATCACAACAGGCATTCAGCCGAAACCCTCTTCTGGTCACATGCGTTGACAATGAGTAGAGCTGTCAAAGTAATTACATGTGTGTCCTGGTATTGGTTTAGTAGAAGAATCCTGTGCTTGCAATTTCCCAAATATTAAGCAGGTTTCTTACACAAATTTCATCACAAATTTGATAGTCAAATTTCATCACAAATTTGATAGTCAAATTTCATCACAAATTTGATAGTCAAATTTCATCACAAATTTGATAGTCAAATCTCATCAGTCTGCAGCAAAATCATGCATTCATCACAAAAAACTCAGCGAAATCCTGGAGGGACTGAATCATTTTGCTCGTGTTTTAACAACCGTCAGACCGCTATGACCGTCTTCAACCATAACAGACGTCGCTATTCATAAGCTCCAAACCAACAGAGTGTCCGGTAGGCAGGTTGTGTTTTAAAGTGGTTAGTGGCGAGTCCCCCAGCACTATCATGTGACTGGAATCGAAAAAGTCTGCAGTTGGTTGATTTGTCAGTCAGATCGGCTTGTGGCTTTCAGACTAAACTTAAAATAATTGTCTGACATGTTTGACATTTTTTCCTTTATATTCTTAAATGAGTGGTATAATGGTGATCACAGTGATGAATTTCAGCATCATCCTGTAGTCTTAACTGTCATTTCAAATTTTTTGGAACTTCCTATGGTCACTGTTTTGAGAGGATTACACAGCTGTACAGAGAACAGTTCTAACCATCCTCAAGAATGTGGTACTAAATTGAATTAAAATACTACGTTTTTATCCTTCTTAGTTATTAAGGTCACAAGATGTTCCAAAATTGCTGCACCTACTGACAGTTAATACACTGATTATTTTTAGATACATAATATATCCTTTCAGTCAAGCAAATGAAATACCTTTTATTATAATTATTGTTTTACATCTTAATTTTACTTCAGTTTCTTGGTCATTTTTGCACTTTATCCATGTGTGTATACTCAGTTTGATATGTATTTAAATTTAAGGTTCTTTGTTTTGAATTTTCAGGTGGTACTTTGCCATGATCTCAGTGTCCGGGGCTTTCTCAGTCACCTTCTCGGTCATCTTTGCATATGTAGCAGACGTCACTGAGGAGCGGGAGAGGAGCACTGCATATGGACTCGTAAGCTACCATCTCAAACTCAACTATATTTACCCCATAATATCCTAATTGGATCATATGACTTAGTAAATCTAGCTGATTTGTTAACGCTGTAATTCTCCCTTGCTCTCCTTCTAGGTGTCCGCCACGTTCGCAGCAAGCCTGGTGACGAGCCCTGCAATCGGCGCTTACCTCTCTGCCAACTACGGGGATAACCTGGTGGTCTTGGTGGCTACGCTCATCGCCCTGGCAGATATCTGCTTCATCCTGCTGGCCGTCCCTGAGTCGCTGCCCGACAAGATGAGACTGAACACGTGGGGAGCGCCGATCTCCTGGGAGCAGGCTGATCCATTCGCTGTAAATCAGTAACTTTACTAGCATGCAATTTAGCAAAGTGATCACCTCGTGTAGTGTGTGTGCTGTACAAACTAACCAACTAGTAAGAACATTTCACATTATGTACAGTAAATATTAGGGATGCAACAATACAGTTAACACACGGTTCAATAAGCACCCCGGTTTTTTAACCATGGTTTTCGGTTCGGTTCTAATGGCTTGGCAAAGTAAAGTGTTTTTTCCATTATTCTTTGCTTAGGTGACAGGAACAGTCAGTTGCCATTCTCTTTATTTTACCTAATTGCAAAAATCAACTTGTCCACATTCATAGTGTACTGAAAATAGTGAGATGTAAAAAATAAATATATATAAAAAATGAACAGTGGCAGCTCACAGCACGTCAGCTTCATGAATTGCATGCACAATATTTGCGCAATATCTGTAGTTACTGGAAGTAACATGTTTGACCTCCTCAACTTTCATGTATTCACTGCATTTGTCTACTCTTCTGCCAAATTAGCGCTTGTATAACTTTCTTACAGGGGATAGGTTTGGAGTACGGCGCTCTTTATTTCCCAATCTGACATGTACTGAACAGTCACCGTGAGATAACTCTCAGTTGCCTGTGAACTCCAACTATCTGTTGTTAGATCAAGGCTTTGTGCTTTAGCCAATTCGTTTTCGATTTTGTTGCGCGTCTTTTCGTAGAGGTCGGGAATAACCTCGGTGCAAAAAAAAGTTTGTGATGGCGGGTCAAGCACTTTTATAAGGTGTCGAAAGCCTAGATCACCGAAAACGGCTGCAAATCTTTAGCAGTGAATACCCGTACTGCACCACTGAACTGGTCTCTCAGAACCGTTTGGGTATGAATGCTGGAAGGAATCAGCTAGGGACTGTTGCTTTTTGGATGACTGTGTTACCTCCTGTGCCATCCTGCTTCCAGGCAGTGATATTGCTGGGTCAGATGTGTGGTCATGTTGGAAGTATTTCCATTTGAGTATGTAACTCGTGTGTAACAGTGCTTGCACACAGTCATTTTTTTTGTTTACCGTTTCAGTTTTATCGGCAACATAGTCGACAACAAATCCGAAACCCACCACAGATATCTTTCTCGTACTTCTTCGTATTTCTGTCTCGCTTCACCGCTCTCCATGGTTAGAGTGTGAAATCTGACACCAACATTGCAAACATGGTTGAACGTCCCTATCTTTAGCGCTCACTGATTGGATATTTATCTGTTCATCTGTCTCGGCATGTAGACATACGGTACAGGCAAACACGAACAGCCAGAGTAATAAAACGCATGGCAATTATTTAAACGAAAAACCAAACAAAAACGTGATTCGAGCAGATATTCAGATTTAATTAGAGAGTACGTTAGAGGACATTAGCACTTTTTCTTTTTCTTAGCAAGTTTTTTTGTTGTATTAAAAGAAAAAGAGCCTGGTGAGGCAATGCTGGTAGCTACTATAACATAAGTGATGACCACATTAAATGTCGTTCTTTAATAAATTATTACCCACCACGCCATTAATTATTTTCCTGTAACAACACAGCATGTTGTGTTTTATTACACAACATTGCATGGTGTACAGCATTTCACAACATCTTGATTATTAAAAAACGTTCCCATTGTTCTCGTGCAGAGAAATCCAAACTTCTCCTGGATACAGAAAGATGATTTGAATTTCTTACAACCCCCCCCCCTTTTCTGTCATTGACCTCAGTGAGTGTTGAGCCATCACTCATGCTCAGAAGAGCAGCAGTCAACCTTAAATGCTCGTTTTTCCCCGGGAACTTTATGTTGGTTGTAGTCAGTAATACATGAGAAGAAAAAAATTCGCACAATAACCACAGTGATTCAGGCAGCCATTATGACTCTCATATAATCAATATTTGCAGATTAGCTTCGGCTTTATTGCTAATGGGCTGGCAGCCTCTTAAATGGCGTCTAGCTGTTAAAAATTTTAATTGGCTCTCCGAAACATGACGCACATCAGTGCCGTTTTCGTCACGGTCTCACCGAGAGATATTGAACCCGTTTTGATTGCTGGGTAATGATTTGTACTTTTGTTGCAGTCTCTGAGGAAAGTGGGCAAGGACACGACTGTGCTTCTCATCTGCATCACGGTGTTTCTGTCTTACTTACCCGAGGCTGGCCAGTACTCCAGCTTCTTCCTGTATTTACGACAGGTGAGTCTCAGTGTGATACTTGGATTGATCTATATAGTAGAACTTCCTGATGTGGTTTGGTGCTGTTGTATCTTATTGAATGGCGCAAGATATAACCATAGAACAAGTTTTACCTGTTGTGCCTTCTAAGAATGCATTTCTCATCACCATGGATATAAAGAGTGATTGTTTGACTTAACCCTTAGCTGTCTGTCTCTTTTGTTTTCTTTATTAGAATGTTACCATATTTCAAGCAATCTTGATCCAAAATGATACAAACACCACAGCGTAGTTAAACATCGGACTATTCGACTATTTTCTCTGACGAGCATTTGACTAGTGTCTTGGCTCTCGTGTCTACATCTAACATGTTCTGTAGAGTGATAGGAGCGCTTGTCCTCGCAATTAGATAACTGATTGCTTATGCTATTGCCTTCGACCGGCTTTCAGCATGAGGTTCTGAAAAAAGAAATCGCTATCTCTCTCTCACACACACATACACGCACACACATGCACACTCATTCACTTGCTCGCTCATGTGAATTAAGGGGTGTACATGGATTTTCAATGGCAGTATAGATTTTCACCCATTTCTTTCTTTTTTTTTTTTTTTTACTTTTTATTAAAGCTTGAATCTGATCTCGACTACATTTTTCAATTCAAATAGATTTTCCTTTACCCACCTTATATCTTACGGGAACAACACAGGCTATTATTTGTCAAAAGGAGTTTGTCTTGATATTCCCTGAGAGCACTGATACAGTTCTGCGTCTCTCCATCTCTCTTGTTTCTTTATATCACAGGTCATTAACTTCTCACCCACTACAATCGCCGTGTTCATCGGAGTGGTGGGGATCCTCTCCATCGTGGCCCAGGTACTTAAATGACGAGACTTCTGTGTGTGTGTGTGTGTGTGTGTGTGAAGGATTTTGTGCTGTCTCATTGTTTGAGAAAGTCACTCTTTAATAAGCTGTAGTGGTAATTGAATCGTGTTCACTGATAGCCCAATATCGTACAAGGTAAACTTTGACTCAGCCAGCAGACAAAAGCCATTTTTATAAGATTGGAGTGTCGGAGCTGAGTGATGGCACATGGGCGGAAATCTATTTGAATACGCCGATCTGGGAACACTGCCCTTTTTGAAGAACATCGCTCAGTCATTGGAGAGCTGCTGAAGCGTGCCTGTAAATGAAGCGACAGTGACACTGGCAATGAAACAAACTGACAGAGTGGTATTAAAGTTGTGCTGATAAACGCACACACGCATCCACACTCCTGCTGCGGTTGTCCGGGTTGTGCAGCGGAACACGTTAATATTAAAGCACATCATCTTACATCGCTAGGCATTTTTTTCCCCCACAGCACTGCATAAAACAGAACCTGTGGAACAAATGCCGATTTTTATTAGACGTCTGTGTTTTGCAAGCCCTACACAAAGTGTCGCAGGGTTTAATGTACCTGATTTATAGCCTTGTAAAATCTTTTTTCTTTTGTTCTCAAACTACTGTGCCTTGTATAAGTATTCACCCCCCTGTTTATACATTAGGTAGTGTTACACCCTGGAACAGAAAATAAACTTTATCGACATTAAAATAATTTCTAAGCATTATAACCTGATCATATCCCAGAATTTTGTCCAATTCTGGGTCACAAGATCCAGATCTATTTATAAGGATTGCATAACACTTTAACTGCACACAAGTGGCCTACATTCAGCAGTTATGTGACTTATTTAAGGGGGTAAATACTTATGCAGACACAACCATAATGTTTGTTGTTTTTATGCACGAGATACTGATTTGTGTCGTCTCCTAGTGCAATATTGTTTCAGCTTGCTACACTCCGACATGTAAAGGTTGAAGGGGGGGGGGGGGTGAATATTTATGCTCAGCACTGTATTTGCAACTTCATTTCAAATCCAAACTTGCATTACTTCAGTTCTAAATCTGAAACCTCCTAAATAATGTATAACTAATGATTTTCACTGCTGTCTCTAGTGAAAATATTAACACCGAGCTAAGCACCTGTGAGCTTCCACAGTTGGTTTAAACTGTCGTTTGCTCTTGACCTCCTGACAGACGCTTTTTCTCACGCTGCTAATGAGAACCATTGGGAACAAGAACACGGTTCTGCTGGGCCTTGGATTCCAGATCCTACAGCTGGCGTGGTACGGCTTTGGATCAGAACCATGGTGAGTGAGTCACACATACACTGTTAGAGGCTCACATAAACCACAAATTCCAGTCATGATTTCTTCTCATTGGTTAATGCAACAATTTCTGATATTATCATCATTACATCAGATTCATTCAGGTACATGTTACACAGTAACTGAGTCCTCTAATTATTTCTGTCACAAGGCTTGTAGCTTCTGAAATTTTTTTTTACTGTGTATGTTGAAATGCATGTTTATAATCCAATTGTTGTCTAATTTTAGCAAGGAGTAGATTATTTATTTGTTCACTTAAACAACATCGTCTTAGATGATGTCAGCTGTAACGCAGCAGGACACAAAAGCTGAAAATCATCATGTTTGAGGCAAAACATAAATCACAATGCTTGTGACACTTTAAACACCTCTGTGATTTTACAATTCTGTATTGATTTTTTTCTGGAAACGTATTGTGTGTGTTGTGTGCTCATCTGTGTTAACTCGGACTGAAGGTTGCATATTCAGAGCATGAAGGGTGACCGGCGCTTTCCACTTTGTGCCTGATGTGTGCTTGTGTAACTGTGTAGGATGATGTGGGCAGCTGGAGCCGTGGCAGCCATGTCCAGCATCACCTTTCCTGCAGTGAGTGCACTCGTATCTCGCAGCGCCGATCCAGACCAACAAGGTGCGTCCATGCTTCTTAGCCATGTCGTTTTCACTTATTAAAAAGAACATTCGAGCTAGCACATTTTTTATTGCATCACAGCTTTGAATGGAATAAAATGGAGGCTGAGGAACAGAAGTTATTTAGATTGATAGTAGGATTAAGCATACTCATTAGCTTGCTTTTCCTGTAGGGCTAGTGCAGGGAATGATCACAGGCATCCGAGGCCTGTGTAACGGCCTGGGTCCGGCGCTCTACGGCTTCATCTTTTTCCTCTTCGATGTGGAGCTGAGTGGAATTGCACCAATCCAGACGGACTACAACATCCCTCTTCAGACTCCCAATGAGGTGAGTGCTTGCCAGACCTTTCATGAAAACTCCAGATTCACACACGTTCACGAAAACACCACAGCAAAGGATAAACAAACAGCGTGTAGATGGATATGAAGTGTAAATTTTGTCTTTCATAGCCTCACACATGCTACACATAGCCACTTATAGCCCCACACATGCTAATATTTTTAGCCGCTGAGGTTTAATAGAAGTGGACAAATCAAAGTTGTCCGCCAACCAAATAAAAAGTCCAGCATGAGGACATTCTTGTTGCCCTCAAACCTAATAACAAAGAGTAGGGTTGTGTTTTTTCTTTCTCTAGTTGTAGACGCTGGACCTAGACACGAAATCTGCTTTTCCGAGGACTGCTTTGTCCTGGCCTGGTCCAAATATAGGCCAAGGACAGATGGTCACTGTATTAGCCAACCTTCACGAACACACCTCAGTTTCTGTTGAAAGGCTTATAGTACAGAGCTTCAACAACAGCAAAAAAAACTTTTGGCCGGAATCCAGCAGTCAATCTTTACCTCACCTTTAAGTTACTTATATAGCAGATAGTGTATAATTATGCATGTGAGTAGGTTTAAATTTACACTGAACTCTGATCTTTGATGATTTATGCTGCAAGTGCTGACCAGTCTTGTGATGTTGAACTCTTTTAAACCCTCTTCTTTCTAGCAGCGAGCAGTCCTGTGTACTTCACTCATAATAATTCACTGATGCTTGTATGAGGACGTGAGTGGGAAGCGTGAAATTGCTAACATTTGCTGGCATGCCCACCCATGTCTAGCGTTACTATTTTATTAGCCATCCCAGAGCTTTTTCCTCATGTTGAGTTTCGTAAACGTCAAGCGTCGACTTGGTCAGGACGCGAGGTACAATAAAAACTCGCTGAGCATTTTAGAATTATATTGGAATCTGATGTTTGTCTCATTTGGTGTTCAGTGCAATAAGACACAAAAAATGTGTTAACATCATAATACACTATGCAGAATGTCTCGTGTGCTGGTGTTTCATCTCGATGAGATGTCTTACTCGTCATCACTGTTCAGATTAATCATAAATCCAGCCAAGAAAGCAAACCCTCTCACAGATAAGCAAAAGTCCTAGTTAGAAATGACGTTCCTGTTTCTGACATTAATTACATTGATTGGTGTAACTGAGTGGTTTAGTGATTTAACGTGTTTGACTCACACCTCCAGGGTTATACACAGCTGTCCATGTGTTTGGTCTCACAGGTTCAAATGACAAACACAAATAGAAACCTACACCACATGGAGGCTGTGCTACAAGATCATCAGTTCACTATTGTGTAGGGATTAACGCCTTTAGTTCGAAGGATCGTCCTGAAAATCTCACGCCTTTTGGATCCTTGTTTGAGAATTTAGTACCGCTTAAACTTTTTGACTGTGACTCAGATTCTTTGATTTCCTTGATTTTGAAAATTTGATTTCCTGACAATCACACTTTTTTTTTTTGTCAGTGTTTCCACACACCTCCGCCTTCCTGATTTGGAAAAGATTAATTGAATTAATTAATGTGAATTAATTCAGCTATGACCAAAAGAAAATTCTATCGTCAGCCATTGAGAGATGTGTAAAAACATTTTATAATTATAGTGTATAATATTTGCGTGTATGTGTTTTAAAAAAAAAAGTTAAAGAGCAGCTAAATGACTGTTTCAAGGGTTGTGAACAAGAATGTCAATAAAGGAGTATGATTTATTTGAACAAAACAAATATGCTAAGCTATATGCTAATAGCTTGGGCACAAATATTTTTTTGACAATATTTAATGTTAATAACCAAAAAAATGTTAATGTTAATAACCAAAAAAAAATCCTGGCCCCATTGCAATAACGTTATCGTAAGCACGAAAGTGGTTGTGTGTAAGTCTTGATGCCCGTGTCAATCAGCCGTCTGTGTCATCACTAAAACCGACAGTTTTTCTGATTTTTGTTTGCCAGCGGGTGGCGATACCAGGCCCTCCCTTCCTGCTGGGTGCATGCACGGTGCTGGCAGCCTTCATCGTGGCACTGTTCATCCCAGAACGGCCGACAGCGGGTGCCAAGACGTGCCAGGAGCTGAAGAGAAGCGGCAGCCTGACGGGAGCGCACGCCAACACACCGCTTCCGGGCAGCGACGAGGACTTCGAGCCTCTTCTGGAGGACAGCACTGTGTGACTGTGTGACCGTCAAACTTTCCTCCAGCCCTCGGAGAAAGAGAGAAAAAAAAAAACAAAACGAGTGAGCAAAAGCCCCCGCAAAGCCTCCCAGAAGAATTTGTTTTCTTTTTTCTTTTTAATTAGGTTTTGTATTTTGTTTTAATATTAACACGGTTTGTTGTTGAAATCTTTTGTTTAAATCTTGAATTTTGAACCAAGGTTTTCCATGCAACATTTCTTTAAAATTTTATTATTATTATTATTTTTTTTACTCTATTTTGCAACAGCAAAAAGGGCTCGGATGTGCTGTAGCAGAAATGGAGTGAAACCTTGCAGTGGGGCACATGGAAAACTTAGCGCTTTGTGTTTCTAGATGCAACGTTGAGTCAGGTTTAATGGGCAAAGTGCAGTAATGTGAATTGCTTGACTTTAGACTTTATAGATCCTTAAGTTTACCGTGTTTAACGAAAACGCTCAGATGGTTTTTAAGCGATTGACTATAGATCTCTGTATAGCTGTTTCTACGTAGATTTGTCATCTTTTGGATTCAGAGCCATGAGATTACCTGCGGTCAGTGACGAGATTGTGATTGTTTTTGTTGTCGTTGCGTTTTTTTTTTTTTTTTTGTGTTACCAAGCCTTAAAGCTACATATCCAGTGAAGTATGACTGTAGGAATTTAATGCATTATTTATTGACACAGACAAGTTTTATTGTGCAGCGTCTTGGGATGTCATCAGAGCCACATCCTTCACTTGACGTGTCTTTTACATTGACGGTGTTACGCTGAAGTTAAAAGATAAGAAGGATGGTGCTAACAGAGGTACTGACCATGACGCAGTTACTGTGAGGCGCTGGTCAGTTTATTTTATCGCTTTTTGGGAGGGTAAAAGTTTCTATGCAGGAGTTTTGATCATTTAACCCTATTTTTTTTTTTATTTCAGTTTATTTAAGTTTGCTTTAAAAGCCATTTTGCGTGAAATATGATTTTTTTTAAAAACAATATTGTTTTTATACTTTTGCAGGAAAGTTTTGTGTGTGTGTGTGTGTGTGTGCGTGTGTATTGTGGGTGGGTGGGAGTCCAAAATGTATACAGAAAAAAAAAAAGAAAATTCTGCACGCTGTTTGTTTACTTAAAAAAAAAAAAAAAAAAAAAAAAAAGTTCTACAACTATTTTGGAACCGCATGCAGATTTTTCTTTCATTCTCATTTTCTTTTCCTCCAGAACCTCTCCATGAGCCCATAGATGTGCACAACATGAGCTCGTTCTCAGTCTTAGCGCATCTAAAAAAAAAAAAAAAAAAACTGAAATAATTCCATGAAAGTGTCACCAGCTACCTCTTTTTTTCCCTTTTCTTTTCCTGAGGTTCTGAAGATTCCAAGTTTAACATTTCCTGCTACAGCCATCCTCTTTCTCCTTCTCCTCCTCTCTTTACCCAGGGTAAAATTGAAAACCTCATAATGATTTTTTTTCCCCCTCCCTTAGAAACAACCTATGTTAACAAACCGTATTTTCAAAGGGCACTTTTGAGATACACACATTCCATTTGCCCACAAACAAAGAGCTTTAAGAGCATTTGCAATTAGTAGTGAGCACTACAGACAGATTTCGAGCACGCTATGGGGACAAATGTGATGCTGTTTCGATTTTAC
Source organism: Hemibagrus wyckioides (assembly GCF_019097595.1). Classification (NCBI taxonomy): domain Eukaryota; kingdom Metazoa; phylum Chordata; class Actinopteri; order Siluriformes; family Bagridae; genus Hemibagrus; species Hemibagrus wyckioides. The sequence continues at coordinate 10,579,988 of NC_080725.1, forward strand.
AAGGTATTGATTGCACCTCTGTTTCCGGGTTAGATGTTTAACAGTTAAAGGTTTAGTAGGCAAATAAAAAAACCCGAAGAAGGCGTTCGTTTATATTTGGATGAACTTCCTCTCAGTCATTTTATAACCACGCCCTCTAACACTGCGCACATCCTCTTAAATCATGTCGAGGAGAATTTTGCACATTTACAGAGTCGTAGAACTTGGCTTTCAAGCCAACATGAACCGGCGAAAGTTTTTGGGGCAGAGCTTAGCATAAAAAGCTGGGAATAGAGGCGGGCTCAAATATTCAACTCCACCCATTTAACGTTAGAGACCTATATATATATATATTTTTTTTTTAAATCTTACCTAATGCATGTTTTACCCACTAAACATCACTCAATGTCCTTAAAGTGACAATTTCTTGTTGAATATGCAAATCTAGTGTAAACAACAAACCAAATAAACGTTAGGTTTACTACTCAGCATGACACAACACTCCAACACACTGAATAAATACCTCTCTATTCATTGTTAGTAGTTACAGAAATAAACAGCGTTTATTTATTCATTTATTTCCTGAATCTAAAATAACCAGGGCATTTTACGTTTTGTATGCACAAACCTTTTTTGTGTGCGTGAACACAGCAGGCAGCTCGGATGTGACGCTTTTTCTATTTCTGGATCTTTACTAATCATATATCACCTTATTATTAATAATAATAATAATAATAATAATAATACGTTCTGAAAATATGGATGCTTTTATTTTGTATATATGGATGTTATGCGTCATTAAAGGCAATGATTTGTACTAATTTTACCTGCAGTAGCTTGCGTTATACAGTTAATAAGCGATTCAGTGCAGCCATAAACATCAGTACAAACAGAAATAGACCTGAATGTTATTTTTATCTTTATAACTCTCCGATCTGATTAGTGACTGAACGATGGCTCAACTCGTGTCCTTTAGTCTCGCCTCGTGTCCCAAGCACTAATGCTGCAATTAACGTCTCTTCATAATGTCTCTATGCATATTTAATGAGGGGTCCTATATAACAGGATCGAATGTTTTTCTTCCATTTATGGGCATCAATTACAGGTGTGATCAGGGAACTAAGGAAACGTCATCACACGTGCAACATGATCATGATCGGCCAATTGGTTGGATTTGTTGCTTTGCTGTTGTTAAAGGGTTACGGGTTGAGAGTACACGAAAAATGGAAAGGCACAAAATTTTTGCGTGCACGAATGAATTTTTCTTTCTTTCTTTTATGGCATCACCGAAATTTTAAGTAATTTATACGTTCACAGGACCATACCTTATTTTAAATGAACAGCTGGTCTAGCAGATCATCAGTCATAACCGCTCACTACTACTTGCAACATCTCTCTCTCTCTCTCTCTGTCTCTCTTTCTGTCTGTCTCCCCTCTCTTTGACACCCCAGTTCTCCATCCAGATTGCAGATGAATGAAGTGTACTGTTTTTATGCATTCCAACCTTCCATATGGAGGTTTTGCTGGTCATATATATCGCCGGCTACTTCTCATCCATCCGCATGTCACTAGGAGATGACACAGGAACCTAACACCTCTTTTCCCCTTCTCTCACTCCTTCCTCATTTGATGGTCCTTTTCTAGCATTCCAGCCTCCTCTCCTTTCATCCCAACTTGCTGTCATCATTACAGCCCAGACAGCTTTTTTCCAGATTCGCATCATGTGTCCCCTGCCCACAAGGAATGTGTCCATGCATGGGTTCTAACACCACGTACAGACGGCAGAACAGGACTGCTTCCCGGTTCCGGTTTTAACACACCCTCAAATATATATATTATATATAAATATACAAATGGCTGGACAAAGCTCAATTAAGGAAAGCAATAATCTATTTCATCTATCAAACACTTCCGATTTGAGTTTTATCATCAGCATTACATTAGTAACTATCCACATGCCATACATGACACGTAGTTAGCTAGCGAGTTCCTGAGCTAATTTAACTCCAAGTGGCCACTAATTATACTTGACGAGGGTGTGTTGAAAGTGTTACTGGAACGTGGAGTAGTGCACATGATTTATCTGTAACCCCACCCCCCTTCCCCCAGAAAAGATTGCATCGAAGCATCGACGTCCAACTATTAGTAAATTGCCGTGTCGTGATGGGCATGCGTGGACGGTCTGTGGTGCACAGCCTGTACCAGTTATTCTGACCATGTAACATAAAAAAATAAATAAACAGACAGTAATATTCTATATATAAGTATTTTAAGGTTGTAAAATATTGTACATGTACTGACTAGTGTTAACGGAATATATTGTTGCTAGAACTCGCTATATTTTTGGACCCGCATACGAACCGTACAAATTATTCTATGAATTCAGCCAGTCTGAGGAAAACGTTCCCCAGACGGCTCATTTCACCAGCTCTGGCCTAAATCCAGCTTTTCAAGTCAAGAGACTGCAGAGGCGGCCCTGAACGCCAGCTGTCTCCAGTATTTGTGTAAAGATCTCTGCAACTTTCTCGTCTTTTCGAGAGAGAAAGCGCACAACCGTGCCTGAAGTGTAAAACCATGTGCAGACCTGCAAAAGGAGTGTAAATACCATGTACTGCTTCAAGTGCTGATACAGCAACTTTCTCTATCTATTAGTCATGTCTTGGTGGTATATGTGGAGTAAATGTGGAATAAAACGGAGGTTATGAATAGCAAGGAATTGTATCGAGTGGTTTGTTTTGCATCCTTAGTCCACCAGGGGGTGCTGTGGTGATAGTTATTTATTTTTTATTTATTTTGTATTTCTTCACACCAGATGTTATAAAAGTAACCAAAATAACTTAACATTTTAATCAGGTAAAAATTAAAATGAAAAAGGAATTGCTCCTTTTCGATAAGTACTAAGTGATGGGAATAAATCTCATTCTCACTTGGACATCTGTTCATATGTAGACTTTTTAGTGATAAATCGACTCCTCGGTTGCTGTCGGATGGTTAAGAAATATAATGAGTATCATGTAGAGATATTTAAATTCAATGTATTGATCCACCCTCAAATGTTTCAGTTGTTCAAGGGAAAAAACAGACTTAAATACTGTAACATAATTTAACTTCACGCTCCTGTGATGATGCTTGCACACAATAGTCAGGTCTGTGCACTAGCTACTGTAGCTTATACACCTCCTCCACTGCACTTCCTGTCTATGTTTCTTTGTTTCCTTCAAATGTTTGTAGGTGTTCATGCAATCATCAGTTCTTAGGCCACATTTGATTCTAAGAAGAAAATCAAAAGCAACATAAACTAAAGCTCATAATTTGCCTAGCACTATGTTAGTTCTTAAAGATAATATTTGATCATTTTATATTCAGAACACCTCACCGTTCAATTAATAAGAATATAATAAACACCCAACTGTCCCGTGGGGGCAGGGATGTAAACTTTTGTATAGGATGATCACTACATAGAATATTTGCATGCTTCCCAGAAGACAAAACAATAATCATTTAAACTGATCATCCTGTTCAAAGGTTCATACCACCTTCCCTTCCCGGCTCTTTAGTGTATCTCATTGCCTTCTTGAGGATCGCTGAACATTTTAAATTTTTGTAGTAGTTGTTTACGAGTCTCTCAGTTGTCCTCAGTACGGAAATATGGATCAACATCATTTAGCTTCTACTGGAAGGGTTTCAAATATGCAGTAGGGAGTTTAACTACTTGGCACAAACAAGAGCTTCATGAACACATAAAAGCAGTCTTTGATCATCCAGGTAACATTCAGTATTAAGATTTGAGCGTGTGTAAACTTTTGAACTGGTTCATTTGTGTCAGTTCAAGTATTATTGCGTCTTGTGGAGAATAAGTAAACATCTGTTATTCAGGGGAGTACCAAATAAAATACATAATGCATTTTTTATGATATCACATTAAAGAAAAAAGTAAATGTCTGATCTCTACTATATGTATGTTAATCTAGTGTATATGTAATGTTTGTTGAATGACATGGTGCCCATATGGAGGGTGCCTTTCCGTCTAGCGTTCCACACACTGATTCTAGGACAAGCTCCGCCTAGTTTTGCTAGGGCAAACCCCGCCCACTGTTCCTGGGACAAACTCAGCCCACTGTTCATAGGCCAAGTTCTGCCTACTTTGCCTAGTGTTTCTAGGATGGGCCCTGCCCCGATAAGCTCCTCCTCCACCATGATTGACTCCAGAACAAAGCAAGCAACTAAACTGCTCACGATTTCCACCGTTTAAGCATGTATTTGTGTGTGTGATTCTCTTATGATGTACTGCTGCTCCACTGTGTCTAGCATCCAGTGTTCCTGCATAAGCTCCTTATTATAAGTCAAATTATTCCTTATTTGGCATAAGCTCCAGATCCACTGTGATCCAGACTCCCACTCTAAAATTGTTTAAACTGACCCGTTGTTAACATTCCTGCTTGGACGGAGTGCCGTCATACAGCCTCAGCATGTGATCAGCAGTAAAGCATTAACCCTGACTGCCCTCTGGATGGCAGTGTAGTTGTAACTGTAACGGTGTTCCTGTAAGTTCCTTGTAGATCTGATGAGGCTGCTTCTGGCCATTTACTGCTTCAAAAATCACACTTGTGAAATCAAAATCATCAGCCCAGGTGCTTGGCAGGAAAAATTCTGACCACCCGGACTTTCTCTGTACACAAAACATATATATATATATATATATATATATATATATATATATATATATATAGGTTTATTAGTGAACATGAAAGCGTTTAGATATTTCTGTCATCCACCTTGTTTTTAAATGGTACAGAATGATATAAACATGACGTGCAGCGTATAAATAATATTCCCCTTAATTACGTGTGTGCTGCTATGCGAGTGCCTGACCGGTGCAGTTGATTAATGTACGCCTGTGAAATCTGATCCTGTTGCCAATATGCATGATTTATTAGCCTTAAGCATAAATATGGATGATAGCAGAATCACTTATGAATTTTTATATCGTCCCCAAGTACTTTGTATCAACTGATGAACCAAAGTTTCCCGGACAAATGTCGGGCATCATGTATAATCATAGCCGCTCTAATCCAATCAGTATGTAATAAAGAAGTTGGACGGGTTACGTCCTGATATTCTATCCCAGCCATACTCCTACTATTGTCTCGATTCGCCCTAAAACGTCAAAGGTTTTCCATTTATATTCATGAGTTTTATGAAATCAATCTTTTGTTGCCGTGTAAGCAAAGCTGGAGGCAATTTCATTTTCCTGTACCTTCCATCTTTCATTAGGAAGTCGGGGCCGGAGCTCAGGGTCGTGCATTATCGAGTGTATTGTGGAGCCTGGAGCTGGGGTCAAATAGTGGCAGGGGTTTGAACACAGACTCATAAACGAAGTCTTAAACATTACTGTGAAATCTCAGAATCGTGAATCATATTGCTGTGTACTTCCCCTCATGCTACATAAACACTCCGAACCTCGGATCTGTGGTAGACGATGAAACCGTAGCCTTTGAGTAAAAATTGAGCGTCTTCTCAAAATTTGACTAATTTATTCATAAAATTGCTTGTAGAGGAAAAGTGATTCACAGAAAATAAAGTTAGTTTGGAAAACTAACTGCATTTAACTTCCATGTGATCGGCTTCAAATCGTACAACTGGCAACCAGTTAATGCAATTAATCTACGAATTACACCATCTATGTTGAAATCGCTTGGTTATTTAATCTGCACACGCAAACATTATAAATTTTGTCAAAGCAATAGTTTCATAAGAATTACTTGAACAAAAGCAGTCCAAAACATCTATAGCTAGTCAATGACAGGTGAAAGAGCTAGTGTGGATTTAGCACGTTATGTTAGGAGATGAGATTTAGCTATTTAGTTGTTGTTTTGCCTTTTTTCAGCTTTGTGGACATCACGAAATGTTGTAAAACTATTTTTTTTAATTTTTTTTTTACAAAGAACAAAAAAAATTACTAAAAAGGTTTTAGTACTTAAACCTTTGTTTATTTCAAGCCTACGGAAAACATTTACATGCAACATTAGTGGCAAAATTTTGTGGAAAAACAGTCATCGCTAAAATTTAGACAAAAATTTTGAAAGGGAAAAAAAAATGAGTTCAGTGAGTGCAATTCTTTGCAATTTTTGGTTGAGTTTGATTGATTGGGTGGAGCCATGCTAATGATCGTATGCAAATATCGCCACAGTTGTGACATCATAACCCTGGTTTATTTCTAATGGCAGGTCATTCAAACAACATTAAAAATACTCTATTATTGAAATGAGAAATGGAAAAATCAGTGTAGTATGCAAATGTTTTGTACAAGTAAACAAACTTTTGAATGTAATTGTGTGATTGCATAAGTATTCACTCCCAGTGTGTGTGAAACTCCTAAATTAGTTCTGGTTCCCATCAGAATTCACATAATTAGTTGAATGAGCCACGAAAATTCCTTTTCTCGACTCAAATTTAACAACTGCCTCCACATCCCTAATTTGATATGCAGACTCCATACTTACATGTTTGTTATTCCTAATGTCATTCAGCACATATTCCACAACATATTGCCAATTTATCTTCTTATCCTCAGTGAATCTGACTTGTTTGTGACACCGTGCAACTTCTTTGCCAGACGAGTAACCCTCTCCCTATCAGCGATGTGTGTAATTCCGCCTTGCCTCATGAATATTAATGGCTGCAGTTTTGCATGGCCGTCTCCGGGAGTAGAGAATGGATTAATGCACAGCGCATGAATAGATTTTTATGCATCAAAGTGTCTCCGCTGCAGAGGTCAGATCAATTTGTTATCGTGACACCAGCTGAGATGTGGGTGCGGCTTTCACTGGCACGTTCTTGCAACTTTTCCAGACGTAGACCGGACGAGCGCCTTCCTGTATGATGGTGCGATTAGCTCGCCTTTGCTGCAAACCGCATGGGCTCAAAGTTGTACGTTTCGGGTTAAGACTCTGGTCTGACCCTCTGGTTTAGTTCCATGTAAATTGATTAGCAGAAGCCAGGTGGTGCATGCTGATCTGCTACTCGGGAAGTTGCTTCCTTCCAAATCCAAGAGCTGAAAATGAGTTTGCTGATCACGAAGGCCATCTACTTACCTTGGACTCCATTGGTGTCAAAGAGAGTCTGGCTAACGCTTGTAATTAAAGCTAGTACGGACCAGTTAGCATTATGCAAATGCAATCATGCTAACTGTTCCTTGTTATATTTCATTCACTGGTAGTCACTTGCTGAAACCTTAGGTCAAGGTATTCCATTAAGGGAGACTTAATTACAGTCTGCATTTGCTCATGATTTAAAGGCAAGTCTTTAACTTCGGCTGAGTAGTGCTGGCGCATCAGGTCCCTGTTACAGCGAAAGCTCTATGTGAGATGACTTTGACAGGGTGCACTTTTTTTTGTGGCATCACGTTCTTCCTGCAGCAGCTTTCTGAAGTGTGTGAAGGCTTGCTGGAAGTGCTCTTTCCTGGATATGTGACAGATATGAGCGGCAATACATCGCTCCTCATGGCTGGCTTGCCTATTTTGGCAGTTTAAGGGATTAGATAATAGAAGGATGGCAGCAGCTCAGCTCCTGGTCTACATATATATACACACACACACACACACACACACACACACACACAGTTCCCTTCCAAAAGTATTGGAACAGCAAGGCCAGTTCTTTTTCTTTTTTTTCTTCCCTACACACTGAAGACATTTGGGATCAAAAGACAAATATGATGCGATTTTGGCTTTTATTTCCTGATCCTTACAACCAGATGGTACCTTTTGGTGGAAAACCACCCAGTTGTTTTTTGGGTGCATATCCTTAGCTTGTAATAACTGCATCAAGCTGGCAACCCACTGACCAATCACCAATCTTCTTTAGTGTTGCTTTTCCAGGCTTGTACCACAACTTCTTTCAGTCATCACTTCAGTGTCCTTGTCAGATGGTGAAGTCCTGCTCCATCGGGTTGTGTTCTGGTGATTGACTTGGCCAGTCTAAAACCTTCCACTGTTCCCACCTCTGATGAAGTCCTTTGTTGTGTTGGCAGTGTGTTTTGGATCGTTGTCCTGGTGCAGGATGAAGTTCCTCCCAATTAGATGCAATTGGATCTCCGTAAATCGGCAGACACAATTGTTGACATTCTGCTGCTACCGTCATGAGATATTAAGATTAGTGAGGATGCTTTTGAAGCAGACTTTAGTATCATTTAGTATTTTTGCAAATATCTATGTTCATCTGAGAAAATAAATCATACTAAAGCCTTTGGTCAGGGGGTTAGTTTGAGGAACGGACTCTTTGGGTGGTCATAAAGGCCAAATTTCTGATGACATGCACCAGAAATCCAGATAGATTCAATCCAGGTCTTGATTTACAATTTTCCCAATCAGACATCACTTTACTCCATTCCAAAATTCAATAATTCTAACTTCTTGTGCAAATCAAGGCTGTTGATACAGAGACCTGCCAGCATTTTTGTATTCCCAAAATTCCAGTGTTTTCTCAATGCAGTGGTAATTAACATATGACTGCATTTAAACTCCAGTAAACTGCATTGTTCTCAGACACAGTGACCATCAGCAAAAATTCCTGTCAGCAATTGGTGTACAGTTTGTGGTGACTTGAAAAGAAAAGTGACACTAAAACACAAGGAATTAGACTACGTCTTTCAATACAGAATGTAAAAAGTTTGTGTAGCATTGTTACACAAAGCTCTACCCTGACTCTAATCTGAAAATACACTTTCAGACACATATCTTAAACACTAACTTCATTATGTCAGCTGAAATCGCTGAATTAGTACTAAAGACAGTTTACCCTCAGCACTGCGACTATTTTTTTTCTCTATAAGTTCAGTTTTTCAAATCGAGTTTAGTAGTTTTGACTCTGGAAAAAAAAAAATCTAATCTTCACTATGATGAAGATGAAGTTCCTCCTTTCTTTCCTTTGCTCAATTGTTCTGGATTCCGTCGTCCAACAATATCACAAAAAACCCCCCAAAAGAATCCAATAAAAAGTTTACAAAATAAAAGTCAAATTTTCTCTTTCTTTCTGGCGGGTGGTAAAAGTAATAATACTCCATTTATGAATTAACACCTCCCCACATCCCCCACTCCCTCCATCTCACTTCCTTTTTCCTCCAACAGAAAAGAAATCCACATGGTAGTGAAAATGCTTCTTTTTCAAGAAATTCAGACCTGTGAGATTATGTGCTGAGGGGAGAAAAATATCCGATACATGTTTACAAAATAAAAGTTAATTAGCAAATTTCCTCAAAGGTTCGAGGTTAAAAGAAATCCACTAGGGAAATGCTAATTGTCAAACTCAGGAGATGTTGCAACCTGCCATCTGATCTAAATTCTGCCAGATAGTTCAGAGGGTGTCATGGAAGTAGATTAGATACAAATTTCTCTTTCCATATCTCTGCTCTTGGTGTCACCATCAACAAAGTAAAAGCTTTTCCTCTGAGAAGGTTGGGTTCATTTTGTCAAAGATAAACTTGCTGACTGGATAATGCTATGGATGATGATACAGGCGGGGAATCAATATGCTGTTGTCGATGTTTGTTCATTATTATTATTATTATTATTATTATTATTATTATTAGTCTTACATTTTTTTGGTAGGAAGCTCTTGGGGAGCTCGTTATGGAGGGATCATTTATGTTGATGAAATATGAATCGATATGATAACAGGCAAGAGATTAGCAATGGAAATGCTCTCTCTCTCTCTCTCTGTCTCTCTATTGCTGTGGCATCCCTGTAGATCTATGTCTTCAATCACTGGGCATGTCGTTGTTGTAATGTTGAAGACGTCAAATTGTGCATTAAGTAGTCCATGAGAGGATCATTATTTGCTCAGCTTTTACTATCTCTATGAGCTCTCTAAGGGATTACCTTCACATCCAGGTCTTGACCTTGTTGCTAGCGCCCAAGTTTGTCCTCCTCTGTCTATCACTTCCCTCAGGCGACTGATTGAGTGAGAACCTCACCTGAAATTTACAGGTGGCTATTCTGTACTTGCAAATGATCTAGCTTCTCTCCGGCTGCTCTCAACACCTCTTAAAAAAAAAAACCCTTCTTCGTTTACAGCGTGTCTGGTTGGCGCTTTTAATGGAGCTCTTTTCAGTGAGGCTTTTATACAAGGCTCTGGGTAATATTGAGTTGAGTCTCGTCACTAAACGAGGCAGTAATGTGAGATGTCGTCTGTGGGACAGAATGTGAGATCATGGTGTTAATTGCGCTCCCCAGGTGAAGGGAAATACAGTTGCTTGGCTCACACTAATTAGAGTCTAGGGAGTCGAGTTACTGTCTCACAAAACAGAAGGTGAGCTGAGTAGCAGAACTGAGCGGTGTGCTAACGTCACTGAGGTGACTGTTTCAGGTGAACAGAACAGTTTGACTGAAGACATGTAGTGTGAATTAGGTAAGCTCACTACTAAGTTGGGTTGTGAGCATGGTGGCATGTACCTCATGTTGTCTTAATGTGATTATCAATCCCTTTCTGGTTTAATTCCATCGCAGTGGAAGTCAGCAAGGTGTAGCAGATATTCACAGACAGACACACAGATTGACTGACTGACTGACTGACTGACAGTCTGAATCACAGACTGACTGCTTGACTCACTGACTAATAGTCTGAATCATTGACTGGGTGCTTGACTCACTGACTGACTGTCTGACAGACTGGCTACTGTCTGACTCAACAAATGACTGTCTGAATCACCGACTGACTGTCTGAATCAACGACTGACTGACTCACCGACTGACTGTCTGAATCACCGACTGACTGTCTGAATCACAGACTGACTGTCTGAATCACAGACTGACTGTCTGAATCACCGATTGACTGTCTGAATCACCGATTGACTGTCTGAATCACCGATTGACTGTCTGAATCACAGACTGACTGTCTGAATCACCGATTGACTGTCTGAATCACAGACTGACTCCGTCTAGAGGAGGACTTAGACATGCAACATGACTCTACCACCACCATGCTTCACTGTGGGAATGGAGTTCTCAAGTCAACAAGCTGCCAAACATATTGCATTAGAGGCCAAAATTTAAATGGCTGTATGTTTTCTGCCTCCCTAGGCAAGCACATCAAACAATGTCGAACCTGCATTATTTGAATCAGTCAGAATTTAGATCATAGTCGAGGTGTTTTTGTCACATGTTGTCTAAAAACATGCCCATATATGGAATATAGTGGATTCTACTTAGCGTGCTCTTGAAAATATATAATGCAATAGATTTGGGTCCAAATGATAAAGAGAGTAGCGAATCCCAGTTCTTTAGTAAATAGGGCATAGTGCGCCATCTGGTAAAGGATCATATCAGATTAAAGGCCATTTTGGGAGAGGATGCTTTTGATCAAATGCTAATTTGGCTGGTCATTATTTGAAAGTTAGCTGGAAATAAAGCTTTAGCAGTAAGCATGATGGCATTAATGCTAATTTGCCTCTTTGCAGAACAGAGCATGAGGACTGAGGCGGTGTAGAAAATAACCTACAACCTGACATCCTACCACCATTTCCATTATGTATGGTTTAATAGAATGATTTATTGATTTCACATGAAATTTGGATGAGTGAGAGTGATATCATTGGAGTTCATACTTATGAATTAATCATTAAAAAAAACTACAACCATGCCAACAAGTTTGGGAAAATTCTTATGAATGTGCAGTTGTGAGAAGTTTTTGTCTAGTCTAGTTAAGTCTGTTGTAATATTAATCCCTTGTGTCTTATTGTACTGATGCTGGTGTGGTAGATACAGCGTTTTTTTGTTTTGAAACACATTTAAACCTTTAGGCATTTTTTGTGAAGAATCAAATATCCACTTAAATTAATGTTAAAGGTTTGTGATTATTAAAAAAAAATAAAAAAATTAAATGACTCACCATGTATCATACACCGATCAGCCATAACATTATAAGCACTGACAGGTGAAGTGAATAAGATTGATTATCTCCTCATCATGGCACCTGTTAGTGGGTGGGATATATTAGGCAGCAAATGAACATTTTGTTCTCAAAGTTGATGTGTTAGAAGCAGGAAAAATGGACAAGTGTAAGGATTTGAGTGAGTTTGACAAGGGCCAAATTGTGATGGCTAAATGACTGGATCAGAGCATCTCCAAAACTGCAGCTCTTGTGGGGTGTTCCCGGTCTGCAGTGGTCAGTGTCTATCAAAAGTGGTCCAAGGAAGGAACAGTGGTGAACTGGCAACAGGGTCATGGGCAGCCAAGGTTCACTGATGCACTTGAGGAGTGAAGGCTGGACTGTGTGATCCGATCTAACAGACGAGCTACTGTTGCTCAAATTGCTGAAGAAGTTAATGCTGTTTCTGATAGAAAGGTGTCAGAATACACAGTGCCTCGATGGGTTAGGGCTGTCTTGGCAGCAAAAGGGGGACCAACACAATATTAAGCAGGTGGTCATAATGTTATGCCTGATCAAACTGGAAGATAACAGACTTTGAACAACTTCATAAAACTTTTCAAATGTGAAGTTCCCACTTCCTCTGACGTCTTCACATCAAAGCCATGTGACATTGTTTCCATTTTTTCAAGGCAGTGTGATAATTTCAGATGTGAGATGTGTCAGATATTATATTTGAGATGCCTGTGTTTATAAATACATAACACTGTCTGAAAACATAACAAGAAATGCATGTAAAAACGTGATACCTTTAAAGGTAGAACTCTGAAAATGATAGGTGTTAACATTATGACAGCTGAGAAAATACACAGGATTTCAGAACCTGTGAAGAAAAAAAACTAAAAAACTGCTCTTTTCACCTTTTATATTAAGGTGCATACATCCACATTTGTCCAGGTAGCAATTTCTTATCTTTATTCCAAGCAATTATTTGTGAGATCCCAGATTAGCTGCGGTTGATTAAAGTGCATTGAACTTTAACCTGTAAGAACTAGAAATCTCTAGGTGGGCAGGTGTCGCTAATTAGCTTTAAAAAAAAAACTGCAATTAAGGTTAAGTTTTATTTATGTTGCTTCTATCACTTTTTGTCAATGAGAACGCACGCTAAAATGCTTCCTTGAGCTAAGATCGGCTGTCCTTATGCTCGTGCTAGGCCTAATAGGTGATGCACCACGAAATAACAACTTCACATACCATTAAGCTAAGAAATTACAAAGTAGCTGTGCTTTAGCAAAGGTTCATTTTACCCTGCAGTTGTGCAATTCTTTCAAAGATGGTGTTTAGTAAAACTTTTTGGGGTCTTTAAAAACGTCAAAACCCCAACCAGGTGCACTATAATTTCAAATATTATTTGCTTTGATTTTATGTTGTAAAGTTTTCACAAGAAAACAGTTTCAGTGTGTGAAAACAATCCAGTTAGATTGAATAGAAATTCCTGGAAGCGAAATACTAACAAAAACAAAACAAAACAAAACCAATGATAAGAGGACAACAACAAGCACACACACACACACACACACACACAGTAATGATAATATCTTTAAGGGGATAACAATATGAGTATTGACTGTCCATTTTCTGACTTAAATGTGAATGATCAAAAAAAAGAAAAACCTGTGATGTCTTTTATATCAGTGACAACTCATTCAGAAGACATGCAAAACATTTCTGAATCGTTTTTATGAAAAGGATAAAAATGTTTCAACTGCGAGATTCAAAGTAGTTATTAGCTGATGAATTGGCTGATATGTGTTCAAAAAAGTAGGGTTAATAGCCTAACAACTGGCAGCTTATTAAACTACATAAAAGCTTATTAGCGAAGGCGTTGGGATGAAACCCACAGACTTGAAAAAAGAAAAAGAAATCTGCATAAGCATCTGAATATGTGCCAGTTGAAGCACACCGAGTTTTAATACTAACTCATTTTAATGTCTTATAGACCTTTCTCAGCTCAGGGAGGGAAGTGAACAGTAAAACCCCATGCCAATGATTAACAGTGTAACATGAGTACAAGGATAAAAAATTTCTCTTGCTTGAACAGTTTGCTCAGGACTATGGGGTGAAACGAAACGCACTCTCGAAATTGATGTGTTAATTAACAGCCCACTTCTTGCGTTATCGCTGTTTTGCAGTCATGTCGCAGGCAGCCGGTGATGCTACAAGCAAAGCTGTGAACTTGCCCACACAATACCATAGACTTTGTAAATACTGCTTTATGTTTGTTTTGTTTTTTTATACAGGTTGCAAAAGGTGTGTCCCAAATCACATACTTGTGCACCATTCCATTTTGTAGTGTGTTCAATATATACTGCACATTCCAAGATGAAGTGCACTTTAAGAACATGGTTGACATTTATTCAACTGAAAAAACTCAAGGAAATAAGAAATAAGAAGGAATTCCAACTTTTTATCTTAGTCTGAGGTACCCCAAGTTACGAGCTTTATTCGAACACAGCACTAACATCAGCTGTAGATAGTTAGAACTAATTCCAGCTAACGCAATGAGTTAGTTATCTAACGTTTTCCCACAATTTCAGATCTCTGTCTGGGAAAAAAAATGAGGAAGTACCTCATTTTTTAAATTTTAAATTGAGTGATAGCACAATGTCAGCTGGCATGAGGGTAGCTAATGCTAGCTAACATAAAGCTAGCATCTAACAAGCTAGCTAACATTAAGAGATTTAACGCTAAATTACGTACAAAAGACAATTTACTGTTGCTAATTTTTAAAAGCTAATGTTAGCTGTAAATTTGTGACAAACTGTATGCTGAATGATTTTTCTTTCACTTCAGTAATGAGATTTTTGAAACTTTATTTTCATTCATTATATACATAGACACACATATTTATATATACATATTTATGTGTACGTAGACCAGAGGAACACAGCCAATTCTGTGTTGGCTAAAAAAAAAAAATGATAAAACACTTGTTTATAAAAAAAAAAACCCACTAAATATCCTTAATGATACACAAAGGAGTGCTTTGTGTTGTAAAGTGTTGTTTTCGACTGCTTTGCCTTTACACCTAGTGTATTCTAGGAAGCTATATTATTTATTGCACTTAATGCATGTGTCCACATTTCTTTCTCTACACACTAACACTGAGGTAGTGTTCCAGCCTAGCATTCAGGACAAATCCTATTCAGGACAAATTAAATATTGAATGCAGATCATTGAGGTGTGGAACAAAAGTGCTTTTCAAATAGCTTCGGATTCCTGTCGTTTGGTCTGCGATGTGAACCTTAAGCTTGGTGAACAAAGCAGTCATTACTTGTCTCTCTGAAGCACTAATGATCAATCTGTTTTGCTGTCAGAATGGCCATTAAATTTAATCACCTAAGCAATCATTTCAAACAGAGCAGGGAGACGTGGCAATGTAAGATCTCAAAAGTGTGTTTTTTACTATATTGGTTGGGAAAACAAATGGATAAGAATATACAGTGGGTATAAAAAAATCTACAAACTCCTGGTAAAATAGCAGATTTCTGTGATGTACAGCAAAACAATACCCTACAGTAATATTAAAAGAGCTAAATATAATGAAAGGTCATATAGCTGGGTTTTAATACTAGTTACAGAGAGAGAGAGAGAGAGAGAGAGAGAGTTTTTGATTCTGACAGAGTTAATGTTTCATATAATGCTAACACTCAAAACTAGCATCTAACAAGCTTGTTAGCTAAAATATATTAAAAATAGCTATTTATTGTAGTTAATATATTGAAAGCTAATACTAGCTAATGTATGGCAAGATAATGCTAGCTCATATATTGAAAGGTAACATATCTGACATATGGATTTCTAATGCTAGCTGAGCTCTGTGTGTGTGTCTGAATCAAGAGCCTGCATATTTTGATTCTGGCTCTTCCTGAGGCAACTGTCTCTCTCTCTCTCTCTCTCTCTCTCTCTCTCTCTCCCTAAGAGCACCGCATGCTAGCCACTAGTCCACCAGGGAACCTTTTAGACAACAGACGGTACAGTACATGAGGCAAAAAATAAAGTGATAATTTGAAGTGTTGTCCCAGGCTATTTGTTTCCGAACTTTAGAACAAATAGGTAGTTTATAACCCTGAAACCCTGATGAGATGCACTTCGTTCAATTAATCTAGAGTTAATCTCAGGAGTGTCTGCTCCTGTCAGCTGATCAACCTGAACAAAAGTGACTTATGTCTCATCTGGAACTGTTCTGTAAGCAAAAATGCTAGAATTTATGTGCTGTAAGTGATAGTTTGAGCAGATTTTCTAAGCAATAAAAGTGAATAAATCCTACAGACACAAATAAAAAAGCATATAAGGTTAGATATCAAGATGAGCACTTTAAAGCTGTGATCGACTTTTCGGTATAGATAAACTCCAGTAGAATGAAAGGAGTCTGTACTTTCTTTATCCCACAAGGCTGTATTTCCATTTCTAAATGTTTTAAACACTCCATGTTACCAAAGAAAAGTCTCTCCAAGAATTTCGAAGCGA
The DNA here is from genome assembly GCF_019097595.1 of Hemibagrus wyckioides. Taxonomy (NCBI): domain Eukaryota; kingdom Metazoa; phylum Chordata; class Actinopteri; order Siluriformes; family Bagridae; genus Hemibagrus; species Hemibagrus wyckioides. The sequence goes on from NC_080725.1 coordinate 10,596,362, forward strand.
AGATGTTCAAGCTTTTACTTCTTTAGTTGTCCCACTGGATGAACCTTTAAGAGCTACACCACATGAGTGCTATCTGAAAAGAAAAGCTAAGATCCAAAGATGTGTGTGGGATTTTTTTTTTCTTTCCCTCAAAGGACTTCTGATCGATATGTGTGGGATTTTTTTCCCCCCAAAGTAATTCTCACCAATCCAGCCTCCTGTATTAGTTGTTTTTGCTTGTACCTGCAATATTTTGTAATGAACTTTTTAATCACTTCGAGCTGATAAACAAATGAAGGCAGTTAACAGATCCTCATGCAGCATCGCACAAACAAAACTGCCATGTCAAACTTTCTTTTGATAAAGCATTATAATCCCTTTCATTTGTCACATGACCCCCTGTTCCCTACAACACTACAACTTGCCTGCTAGATTAGATGCTAAATTTAATCCTTACAAGTCTGTCATGTTGCCAGTCACATAAAATATCATGTACTACACCCAGTATAAATAATGCAGTAATGTAAATAATGTCATTTTTTAACAAAGACGCATCTCATCCATTTGACACGATCTTAATGAAACTGCAGCTCTGACTGTAATCAGGTAAACTGTAATGAGGTTCAAGGCCGATTTTGGTTTAAATCACAGATGTCGTGCCCTCCTAAACTGACGTAAGCTGACACGTGACGTTTGACATGGCTTCCTGTGCTGGATTTGTCACGTTTCTAGCCATTCCTCAACGTGGCACTTTGACGACGCTCCTGAAACAGGAGGACATGAATAATGCATGTGGATGTATAACTCCATTAAGCTTTACTTATTCTAACTTTCAGCTAGACAGCATGAAATTATACAGTTAAATGTAGCTTTGCAAAAGTATTTATCAGCTGTAGGTAGGGCTTCTTTTTTTTCCCCCTGCCTTTTTTTGTTGTGCTAAATGGATCCGAGCGGGAAAAAAAGGTCACACAGTGTTTGGCATATTTCAATTGCAAATTTGATTTATCACCTGGCTCAGTAAGTGGGCTTATAATAGTGCTGTGCTGCTTTATTAATAGCACAGTGTAGATGTAGATGTGGATGTTCTTTACAATATATTAGTCATATATTTTCATTTCATAGACGGTGCATGGAGAGAGATTAGATTGCATTTAAGATAAACTCGGAAATAATGAAGCATAGGCATCACTGAAAGAAAACTATCCAGAGTGTGTTAGCCGCTTTAACCACAGAATCTATTTAACTGGAACGCGTCAGTGATGATGACCTGCAGAAAACACACACACACACGCACACACACACACACACATGCAAACTCGAAGTAATTAATGGCAATTACATGCCTATGCGGTCCCTGTACCTTGTGTTGTTAAACATAATTACTCTTCCTAATGAAACACGAGACACGTGAGTACACGTCCTTGGTGATCTTTGTCACGATGAAGGCAACACTGTCTATAGCAAGAGATCCTCCATCCATTTTGTGCACCGCTTATCCTACACAGGGTCACAGGGAACTTGCAACATGTTCCATAGAACACCTCTGGAAGGGTTGGCCAAAACAATCACACACACTATGGACAATTTAGGTATGCAAACAATCCTACAATTAATGTCTTTGGACTGGGGGAGGAAACCCCCATAGTACAGGGAGAAGGTGTGTAAATTTCACACACACACAGTGAGGAAAGCATGAAGTGAAAGCTTTTCCTCTTGTAACAAATGCTTACGCTGAAGACTTCTTCCATAAACGGTAAAGAAAAAATTATTTATCCTTAGTGTTAGGTGTAAGTCTTTATGAATGTGTTGTGTCTATAGAAACAATAAGTTTAATATGTCAATGTGTGAATTGCCAGAACGACTTAGAGCTGCTGATGTAGAATTTTAATCAATGTTTCCTGACCAATCAGAATCAAGCATTCAACAGCCTTGTGGTATAAACCTAACTGAAAACCAGCAGTCTTTGTTGTTGGAGAATAAAGCTGTAAATGACACAGTGCACACTATGCACTTACACTATGTGCTATCTAGTATAGTATCTAGCGTGTGAAATTTAGAAGTAGAGTGTCATCTCAAATGGAACACTAACACTTTTTGCCTAAGTGGACGTATAAGCCTAATTTGTAAGATGTCTTGTCCACTAGAGTGTTTTGTCCATCTTAACATTTTTTTTCAGCACCCTGTAGCCCCGCCCTCTTGCACTATATGAGCAAAACTGCTAGCATTGATTACATCATGTGTCCAACATTCCAGACGTGATTTGAATAAATGCATCATTTTCAATTGTTGCATAAGCATGCGATTTGGGACGAAACTCTCTCGTGATGCATCTCCCAAGTCTATTCACAAAAAAGAACAAGAGAGATGTGGGGATGTTCCAAGAAATGAAGCAAATATAAATATATAATTTGGATACAAGGGTAACATCACTGCCATGTCGGACAGATGACATAACTGCGCACTTTAATTGCTGTCCTGCATTCTCAGCTTTCCCTGCTAATGGCTGCATATTTTCAAGGATGATTTACAATTAGATCTCTTTCTGACAGGCCAGTCCCCAGCCAAGGCCTGTCGCTTGGAGTGAAAAACGTTACCAAAAGCCGCATTATGTCTCGAGGACCCCACTGCGCTTCAATCGGACAGACACGTGTTCAGTGCAAACAACGCAGTGTCATTAGCACGGTGTGTCTCCCACTGTGAGAGGAATAATAACGGGAGCACTCGCTCAGGTGACTGTCGCTCGTTGCCATTGCTGACATAAACAAACAAAGCTTTGTCTCTCACACACACACAGAGGGAGGGGGAGAGAGAGGAGCTAGAGATTGTCTAATGGCTATAATAGAATTACTTGAGTGCCTCCACTGAAGAAAATGTACATGTAGGATGATAAATGCTGCTTTGTCTTCAATATGCTTCAGTCTTAGCTGTTGTTGTTTTTTTTTTTCATTTCTCATACATTTCTTTAATAGTGTTGATGTAGAAGTGTATTTAAATTTGTAGTGGTATGTGTTTAGGCTTTTGCTACACAGTTTAAAACGTAAACAATTGTCGTTTCATGGATAATTATTGCAATGTCTTCCTTCCAGCCTTATGAACAAATGGATTTTCTTATTAAATGCACATAAATAGTGTAGTGCTCTTATAGTTCTTATAGCGCTCTTATAGTTTTGGATTGATTTAAATGCTTAAAAGGCTAAGACACGTTGTCTTTTCTATTAAACAGTATTATATAACGGGATTTCAGTTGACTGGTAAAAATGAAGCAGCATATAATATTCCTATGACTGTAAATAAGATATATATAACACGTAAAACATGACAGCATGTGGTGTGATCACCCCAATTGTGATTATTCTCCAATAACAGCACATCCTGAAGGTTTTTTTCTTTTTTATCCCTTTTACACCACAGCAATGTGCCGACATTTACAATATTTCATTTATTACCCAAGTGTTTTATTAAATATTTCACAAATACAGACAAATCAGAATATGAAGACATGACTTGATACAATGCTTGAACATTAAATATGCTGAATGTTTTTAAGAAAGTATAAACAACTGGTTCAGATTATTACAATATTTACCTTAGAGAGGGATTTTATTTATGTTTATTTTCTCAGCTTTCTCTCCTAACATATCAGAAATACTGAATTAATATTTTTCTGAGGTCTCATTTTTCCTGTACTCATTGTCACACTATTTTCATCATACTGCATTTTCTACTTACCACCGTCTAATTAAATCCACCTGACTCAATGATCTAATCTAGACTGACTGAAATGGCATAAAATCGGTTGAATATCATGCTTGCGAATGTGACTGGCACATAAACACTTTGTCCTAGAGGCTCACACGTTACCCAGCTCCCACAAAAAGGCCATGGAAATGCAGATAACACATTTGCTGTAAATTCTCTCTGCCAGCTGCTTAGTTCTTCTGAAAACTGAAAGAGAATTCTAATCATTTAATCATTTGAAAAATGTCACTGGTGCACCCTGGGACTTTTAAAGAGAAGCAGCTGCTGATGATATCATTGTACACCAAACTCTTGGCCACACCTTGATGTAATATTCTACTTTTTTTTATTTTTATTTTTTTATTTATTTATTTAAACTATTACTCTGCTATTTGTTCGGTAACATCATTAAATAGGTCCTATAGCAGCATTCGATGAAAAAGCAAGGTTGCCATCATTATAATTATTTCTCCCCCTCCTCATTTTAAATGACCGACTCGCCTCATTTTAAATGACTGACTCGCTCCAGGTAACAACCATAGTGCGCAGAAAAGTATTTCAGAAAGCATGAACAGGCATATTATGCTAAAAACTGGACAGTTGATTTTTTTTTTTTTTTAATTATAAGTTTGGGCCTTACCATACAAGCACCAAAAACAATGGAAAAAAATTGTAGGGAATAAAGAGACTCCTGCTCCAGTTTGCCAAATTGGTCTCAGCTAGAGATGTTTGTGGGACTTTTTTTAAGATCATACTTGGACAGTTAATTTTGTTTGTACCTGCCCACAATATGTCCCAAAATACAGTATCGACAGCCTAATTTCAACTAAGAATGGAGATCTGTATGCTGTAAACACATCATGCTGGTCATGTTAATGAACACAGGCTTTGTTTGTCTCGTGAGCTTCATGCTGCCTCAGACTGCTTGCTCACAATCACATGAAAATCACAAAAAAATCCTCCTGCTTATTTTTTTTATTATTATTATTTAATTATTAAATTATTTTTTTTTTACAACCCCTGCAGGATCTCACTCTAGTCTCAACCAGATGCCCTGTAAACATCAAAAACAGAAAAAAGTTCATTCTGTATAAACTATTCATATAAGGTTACATCCCCAATATAGATGAATAAGCTGCAGTCTTCTTGCTGTTTGTATTTGAAAATATTCCACCCAATCTAGGACAATAAACTACACAACAGTATATTCTTAGTTCTATAAGCATAGAAGAAAATCAATGAATCAGGTTCAGCCTCAGTTCACATGCTGTAATCATCTTTTCAGTAGCTTACCCTCACATGTGCCAGTGCACTATTTTCCCATTAAACTCCCAGTGGTTTTTATTAGCAATGTACATGCAGGGGAAAAAATATGACTGTACAGCCATGGAGACTAAATGAGAAATAAGAAAATGAGACCTTATTTTTGACTGTGCCGAGTCCCACTAAAGCTCATGAATAGCCTTATATTTCTAGATATCCCTAAGAGATCATTAACTGAATATGGTCTCCGTGCTTTATCTTGCAGCCCAAACACAGCAGCAGCAGATCAGCATGCGTGCTTCTCTCAGCTGTTTTAATGATGTATACTGAGCAATACTGTAACGCCTCGAGGAACTGTGACAGGAAGTGGCTGTGATTTGTTTGGGCTACAGATTGAGTGTGCCGAGTGTCATTAAGCGAGCTGCGGAGATAACCGAGCCTGTCTGCTTGCAGATTCCACACAATCTCCACGCACACACACACACACACACACACACACACACACACACACACACACACACACAGATAGATACAGTATAATGTGTCATAGGCTTCCACACACTCATTTGTCTCATATCACGCTCACACTAAAACCTCTTCCTTATTATTTCAAAAATCCTAAAAAAAAACCCCTCCCAGTAAATCTGACACCATCTTGCAATATACTACTTTCCCATGTTGGAATGTCATTCACGGTGCACATTATCTCCATTGCCATATCTCTCCATGCAAGCATGGAGCCTACAGGACACATGGATACATCAGCAAGCTGGAATTCACCTCATCTCCTCCCTGCAGATGCCATTATCTCCAAGCCGTCCGTGGCGGCCCGCGTCCATCTTTACCGCCATCGGGCAGAGACTTAATACCAAAACACACAGACCAGAGATACGCATGAAGCTCCTGTACCGCCAAAGCATTATTCAGATGCAGGACGGAACGGAGTTATCAGCAATCTGCTGCAAATTCTCACGTACAGGCCATGGATCTGTGACAGAGGTTTTTTTTTTTCCCCCTCGTCTGTTCCAATTTCATTTGCAGGATTTATGAAGTAGTGTGCTGTGAGATGAAGTCTGAAGGAGGCATAAACATGAACGTTTTTTAAAGACGCTTGTTCTCAGGTTGAAGGGAAAAATTGAAATGCAAACACATGCACTTCGGTGTTCAGAGTGACACCAGCGACCCTGGGAAATTCATCCCTGTCGGGAACGGTGGATGTGAAAACACATTCTTTTTGACGAGAGAAAATACAAAGCTTATGCAGGAGCTGAAGAGATGAAAACAAATGAGAGCATGTACATATATTAATGCGGATGCTTCTTTATATCACTCATTCATTTTTTTTTTTAATTCTTCCTTACACACATTTGTGCAATATCACAGAGAGAGAAAAAGAAACCAAAATAACCACAAAAATAACACCATGTACAGAATAAATAACGCATACAGAAATATATATTTAAATAATCTAAAGAATGTATTAAAATACTTATTTTCATACACAATACATTCTAGTACTTACTATATCAGTTTAAAAATAATCTCACATTTACCTTGGCTCAATTTAAAAAATTGGGTTTCATATTTTTGAAAAACAAACAAACAAACAAACAAAAAAACAGGTTGCGTCTATATATTACATATGATTGATTGATATTTTTTTTTCCGGTTGACTACATGACAATAACTCTTTTCATCACTGTATTATTGACAGTCAACATATAGCTTTTTTATAGACTTAGCCACATGGCAAAGCAAATCAAAGATCTTTTACCACTTTGTTATTCATAATGTTTGACATTTAATACAAATATTTAATTCCAAAACATTTCCAACTGTTTATGAACACAGAACATATGTATGGTTTCTTCATTTAGAAACTAATGGACATGATGATGATGATATATTTGGAAATCCTTTTCTACTTGTACTATCGACAGACAATACGTATTATACTGTATTAATCCATTTCTGATCAACTTGCAAAATGCTGCTTTGCATGTAGGCCATTTTGGTAGAAAGCCCTTCATCTCTCTTGACATGTTGGCCCATTTTCACTTTTGTTAACAGTTTTGTACATTAGCTACAATGCTATTCAACTACCTGCTGATAGTGGTGCCAAAAGCTCTTGCTTTATTGCTTCCAAAAGAGATCGATGTGGCGCTTTAGTCCTTTAGTCTGCCCAGCTCTCTCACCTCCCTCATCTGTAGACTCTGTTCAAACAGATCAGCTTTCTAAAACCGACGTCAACACCATCACTCTAGACATCTCTGTACATTCTTAGAACATTCAGGAACATTTGCACCAGTGTCATCACTACTTCTGTTAGTTTTCTCATTAATATGAAATTGGGAAATGGTGAGAAGTCACCTAACAAAGCCACCTCTCACCATTTCCCAGTGGCTTTCTCCAAACGAATGTACAGATACTTCAATTATTTAGCTCTATAGATTGCATATATCTTTTATTTTCCTGCTATTTTTAGTAAATAACGGCAGCATGCCATTTGGAAATGCATAAATCAGAAAAAGCTCTTCATGGAGCAAGTAGTGACAGTATACGAGAAGCTTCCAGACTAAGCGCAGACTTTTATACCCCACATTGCCATTTTATCAGGTTTATCTACCGTGTAGGTCTATTTGCAAGCATGCGGTTATAGTCCATCTGTTGCTATGCACAGTTGAGCAGCCGCCCTTTACCCTGTCCATCAAAAGATGCTACGACCACAGGAGCACTGCTGACTACATAGTATTTGGGGTGGTGGACTTTTCTCAGCACAGCGGTGACACTGACATAGTAGTGTGTGTGTGAGAGAGAAAGTGAATAGCACAGCAGTGATGGTTGGAATTTTAAATACCTCCATGTCACCATCTTGAGAAACAGTCCAGCAACTAAAAATCTCCAGCTAAAGGTATCACAGATGATTTATACATGCTGTATGTGTGGAACGTCTGAGCCATGGTTTCGAACAGTGGAGCAGAGGAGAGCAGGGGGTTGTTGGTATTAATGAACTAGCAAGGCTAAGGCTTAATATAGAAATACATCATATCTGGCATGTTAACAAATGTCTTAAGGTGGATTATTTTGGACTTCTGGGGAACCTTATAAGGAAAATACGAAGAATGTTTTGAAGAAATGACTTTGGGGCTGATTTCTTTCTAGACCAGACTGTAGATACATTCAGTCTCTTGGTGACTCTTGTAGTCACCAACAGTAGTCACCGACTTGTAGTCACCAACTCTTGTAGTCAGTCAGGTGATTACAAAAAAAGTGAAATGCCTTCTAGGTTAGATTAGATCTCTAGATTAGATCTCTAATCTAGGATGAATAACAAAACGGCAGGTGACAGAACTGAAAGTTTTGTGTTTAATTGGTTTGAACTTTTGGAGCAAACATGACATGAAGCCAGCAAAACATTTCAGACATGAAATACTTTTCAAACAAGTAGGTAATTTAATATCTACAGTGTAATGTAAACTGTTTGAAGGCGAAGTTACAACTCATTTGTAATTCCTCACCTACAATCAGTAAAAAACACCGACATTGCCTGCCCTTGTAAAATACCCCTTCCATGCTGTTTATAGCAGTATTGGCTTATAATCAGTTACTATGCAGACCCAGTACCTGGTTCAATATAGAACACTGCTCATACTAATCACTCTTTTAAAAAGGTACTCGGCTTTAGAGTTCTTAATAATGTTCAATTCAATTTAATTCAATTTTATTTGTATAGCGCTTTTAACAAAGAGCATTGTGTCAAAGCAGCTTTACATGAGAAACGACATAAGAAAACAACAAACATATAAACAGACAAACAGACCTAGATGTTATCCCAAGTGAGCAAGCTTGAGGTGACTGAGGCGACTGTGGCAAGGAAAAACTCCCTTAGATGGTATGAGGAAGAAACCTTGAGAGGAACCAGACTCAAAAGGGAACCCATCCTCATTTGGGTGACAATTGTGTGATGCAGATACAGCATGTGTATAGTGTTATGTAAATCAATAAGGAGGTTGTTGTCCATGGCGCTGCTTGAATATCCCAATCCTCACAAGCAGAACCCGGCTGGAGCTCGTCCATCTCCGGATGCCACTGGAGCCAGCACAGTCTCTGTATGCCTCAGGATGGGTAGAAGAAGGGAAACAATGGAACAGCATTAGCGTAGCTGCTGTTCATAATATTAGCAGTTCTAGATGAATGTGCATTTAATCAGATGTACTGGAGTACAAGGTTATGGGATGTGTTAAATGTATGCCAGGCTGAAGAGATAAGTCTTTAGTCTACATTTAAACTGGGAGACTGTGTCTGAGCCCTGAACACTGTCAGGAAGACTATTCCAAAGTTTTGGAGCTAAATACGAAAATGCTCTACCCCCTTTTGTGGACTTTGATATTCTGGGAACTACTAGAAGTCCGGAATTTTGCGATCTTAAAGAGCGTGGTGGATTGTAACGTGTTAGAAGCCTGGAGAGATAGGTGGGAGCTAAACCAATTAGAGCCTTGTACGTGAGTAGAGCTAATTTATAGTCAATTCTAAACTTCACAGGTAGCCAGTGCAGGGATGATAATATTGGGGTTATATGATCAAATTTTCTTGATCTGGTAAGAACTCTGGCGGCTGCATTCTGGACTAACTGTAGCTTGTTTATTGAAGATGCAGGACAACCACCTAGTAATGCATTACAGTAGTCCAGTCTGGAGGTCATGAATGCATGAACTAGTTTTTCTGCATCAGATACAGATAAAATGTTCCTAAGCTTGGCAATATTTCTAAGATGGAAGAAGGCTGTTTTTGTGATATTGGAAATATGATTTTCAAAGGATAAGTTGCTGTCTAATATTACACCCAGGTCTTTCACTGTTGAGCTAGTGGTAACAGTGCATCCTTCTAGATGCAAGCTGAATTGCGAGAGCTTCTGTGTACTGGTTTTTGGGCCAATAAGTAATATCTCTGTCTTGTCAGAATTTAATAATAGGCAATTATCGGTCATCCAATCTCTAATATCTTTGACACACTCAGTTAGTCTAGACAAATTAGATATTTCATCTGGTTTTGATGAAATATATATCTGGGTATCATTGGCATAACGATGGAAACTAATCCCATGCCTTCTAATGATGTCACCCAATGGAAGCATGTATACTGAGAATAACTACATGTTAGCTATGTATGCTAGCTACTTTCTAAGTTACTCTCTGTGTTTAAAGTAGCTTTGATTGAGCTTTATACAAAAAAGAGACATACTTTCATAAAGGCGGCCATTTCCCCTTTCACTTAGAATGTCCAATGTCCTGAGGTGGGCAATTACAATATTACAACTTGCACGTGACCACTTGCAAGGTGCTATGAACACAGAATAAGCAAATTGACTGCATATTTTTTAGAAGCAGTGGTTCAAAAGAGAAAAACACAGGACTTTAATGGTGTTATTATTGATCCCATCTACTAGATATTCTGCCCAATGCTGACACAGCTGCTGAAGTGACAAGGTGTGATTTTTAATAAGGTGTGGCTACGTATTAATAAACCAATGCCTTGAGTACCGTTTTGTAGATTATATTATAGCCAGCAAATACTTAACTGGGTTTAAAATTATATTTTAAGATGAGATACACAGAAAAATCAATTGAAACAGGAACTAAAGGATGGAGATGTTTGGTGATACAGAATGCACCAATCATACCTTTAAAACCACCTGGTATCTAATATAGTGTAGGAACTCCTTGTGCCACCAAAACAGCTCAGAGCCATCAAGGCATGGACTTCATAAGACCTGATATTGTGCTGTAGTATCTGGCACCAAGATATTAGCAGATCCTTTAAATCCTATAAACAAGTTGAGAAGTGGGACCTCCATGGATCATACTTTGTCCAGCACATCCCACAGATGCACAATCTGACTGAGATCTGAGAATTTGGAGGCCAAGTAACCAACATTTGTAATGTTCTTCAAACCATTCCTGACCATTTTTTGATGTGTGGCAGGGTGGATTATCCTGCTCAAAAGAGGACACTGCCATTAGGGAATACTGTTGCCATGATGGGGTCCATATATTTAGTCTGTAACAATGTTTAGGTAGGTGGTATGTCTCAAAGTAACATCTACATCAATGCAGCAACCATGTTTCCCAGCAGAACATTGCCCAGAGCATCACACTGCCTTCTTCCCATAGTGCATCCTGGTGCCATCTCTTCTCCAAGTGATGCACATGCACTCAGCCTCCACAGAATGCAAAAGAAAACATGATTCATCAGACCAGGCCACCTTATTCAATTGCTCCATGCTCAGGTTCTGATTATGTGGCCATTATTGCCACTTTTGGGATTGAAGATGCTCACATTTGTGTTTGATGGCCAGGTATTCACAAACCTTTGTCCAAAAGTGTGTGGCTATGTCTTGTTAAAAGCATCCACTTTGACACCACAGTGGACCCATAACTGTTTAATTTAAAAAAGGAGGATTTTGCTGGAATCAAAGATCACTCTGATCCGAGTGAGAACTAAGCACCTCAGCAAATGCCCCAGAGAACTTGTTAAACCCTGACAGTGAAAAGAACACCTCTTTTTCAAACAATCAGCTCATGTCATCATGACACCAGGGCTCTGAAGACTCCATAGTGTGGCAGCTATTCTATTCACACTGGGTCAAACAATTTACCATTTGAATACAATTCATAGTTATGCTGGATTTCTGTTGTATTCAGGCTCAATAATATGATTTGGGTCACTGCAGAGAACAAAAAAAAAAAACAGAAAAAAACATCAGCTTAGCATTTTGTCACATCAAGTCAAATCAAGAAGCTTTTATTGTCATTTCAACCACATATAGCTGACACAGTACATAGTGAAATGAAACGACGTTTCTCCAGGACCATGGTGCTACATAAACAACATACAATATATAATTACAAACCTCATTATGAGTTGGCTTGACCTCATAATTTTAAGGTTCTAATTCTACCATTCTAACAATCAAGTACTCGGTTGTTACAGTTTGATGGACAATCCTGGGAGAGGTGAGATCACAGCGGAAGTGATTTTAGGGTTGCTTCAAATTCTTTCCGTCACTCAATTTACAGTGATCATCTCTGGTCCTCATAGGCATGGGTTGCCATGTGTCAGCAGCATTTCCAACTCAACTACATCTCAAAAACTGTATGAAATCACCTGAAACTAGCTTTTGGGCAGGTAAAAGGGAAATGCATTTTTCTGTTTGTTTTGGTGTGTATGCATATGTGGTATCTGCATTATGGTTTGTTTCACAATATCGAAGTAAAAGACATAATATACCAATCCCTGGTTCTCACTCTCAATCACCACCACATATCTTACAATATAATTTTTGCTCAATAGCCACATCATCTGCACTTACACGTTCCCTTTCTTTGTAATAGCCTATGATTACGGAAATTAAATTGCTTTGATTCTTGCTTCCATTCTGATTATTACTTAGCCACCACTGACTATTTCTAACAGAAAATTTTTTTTACCACAAACTTGTTGCTGCAAACATCTTGATCCTGTAATTCTTGTAGATTAGACAAGAGCTTGCACTGGAAAAATTGGAATATGCAGTCAAATATAATAACAAATATTACATGTAGTTTACATAAATATGAAGTTTCTCAACAAAATATTAATTTCTTTGCTGGTACTGATCGATGTAACACAAACCGATTACATTGGGAAATTCCATGCGGATGTTGCCACTTTTGTGATCCGTAACTATAGTGTTTGCACGGTGGGTTTGAGTCTCAGCTCAAGATTTAGTTTGGTGATCTAATGGAATAGCATTAACACAATTAGTTTTCGTACATCCAACATGATTTGATGACATATTTTCAAATCCCTGAGTAAAATCAATCACAATGAACCGATGTGCACGTTTAAATTAATTAAACTGCACATATATGCATATTGTGTACTGCCCATATATACTGTAGAATGAACTGAGCAGAATATGATTTTTATATGTTGTTATTCTTTAGATTGTTCTCTACTGAACGGAGAAAGAATTTTTTTAAATAAAGATATTAGCAATAAGGCCTAGTCATTTCAGATTGAACCTGAGCAATAATCTGGATTGATATTGTTGTTGTATTGTGTTTGTTCTGTAAAGACAAGTTCAGACCATACAGATGTGTCTAAATCTAGCACTCTGTTTTCACGTATTGATCGAGTTTCATATACTGTCAAAGTTTCATGCTCCAATAGGTAACGCTTGCACACCCAGGCTAAGTCTCCACTCATCCGAGCATCATGTCGGCTCGGTTATTTCAGGTCTGCCGCCTCCACGAAATCAATCAGCAGCTTTTGAGTTATTTGTGTCGTTTGACAGGGAAATTTTTCAACGGCTGCATTAAAAATCCCTGGTTGCTCCGGACACCTGCAGCTTTTTTTTCCCCGGCACATGCAGTAGACACTGATTGAATTGTTCTGTATCCTGGCTGCTTGACTTGGTTGGAGGCTGTGCACAAAAAATGCCAATATGCACAAATTTCTTTGTTTTCTACCTCATACCTCACACTTCGCACCTCAGGCCTCATACCTCATACCTACTCCCAACGTTGTGTGCTATTCTGTGAAATCTCATGTGTTGCGATTTTTCTCAAAACCTCCCAACTTTATCAAAGCTAAACATTGCGTAATCTCTCACCATGACTTCTCGTTTCCAAAAACAGTAGGATAGATGAAATATATAAAAATTTCACTCCTTTTGTTCTTTTATACAGCATGCTATCATATTTTAACAAAGTACAGTGGACTGTTAATAAAAAAATAAACAACTAGAAGTAATAGAAGACGAATGCCTTCTGAGAGATGTGAAGGATGCTGTGCTAACTATTGATTTCTCGTTGTTTTGTCATGCTGAACTGGCCTGCTGTGAGACTTCCACTGATCTGTTTCCTGCCTCCCCCTAAGACTTCCACTGTGGCACTGCGTGTTGTAGTACGCAGGATGTGGTACATAGAAAAAAAAGCATTGGCTAGAAGAACAAAGGCAGATAAACAGTGCACTTAATTGGACCGGGTTCTGCTTTTTACGGGTTATGGGAAGTCTTAAGGAAGATTTGTCTTTGATTTATAATAAGTGCGTTTCAGTCCAATTTGTTGTTTAGGTCTGATCTATCTTTGGTTTATAATAAGGACGTTTTATTCCAATTTTTTTGTAGCCGCAAGGCAACAATGCAAAAATGCCATTCAAACTTAGTAATAACAGGTGACCACACACAGCAGTCCAGATTCAACCAAGTAGAATCTGTAGAGATGATAATAAAGATTCTAAATTCAACTTGATTTAAAAGCATTATTCAGAGACGGTTTAGCCTGGAGTAGGTGTGAACTGTTTCTCGTCTAAGGTTACATATTTAATAATCAGTAGCACCCAAGAGAACAGAAGCAATTTGGCAGCACATTAATGCTTTAATGTGGGGTCAGGAGTGAAGAGCTAGAGGGTCATTTTTCCCACCATGTTATCACGGTGAATGAAATAATCTCTCTTTTTGTTTTGTTTTTTCTTTTCCTCCCAGTTTGCTTTTTTTGCGAGGCTGGAGCTAATTAAAGAGCTACCGTTAAATACATCTAACCATAGAGTAGCCAACACTCTCAGTAGTCCTCTTTCTCAAAAAGAATCCAACATCTCTGAAATCTTTCCTTTATCTTTGCCATCATTTCTGAAGTATAGATCTGTAGGCCGTAACAGTACAATGCATTGCATGGGTATTTATGTATAGTACCTCAACCTTTTCACAATCTGTAAATGGACTTTATGGGGATTTTATATTAGAAGTGGCATAATTAGTGGTTTTGATTTGTATGTCATGCGGTCTCAGGTCCCAGAGCTGGTTCAAGTAGTATCCCTAAACAAACTGCATGTTTTAAAGTGTGTTAAAGTCTTAAAGTATGGAATGAATATGACACAGCAGTGTCTTCGCATAGAGGAACCCATCCATCAAAAGTCAGTTTTGTGGTAAAGAGTGCATCATTATTATAATGACTCTCAACATGATGCTACCACCACCATGTTTCACTGTGGGGATTATGTTCTAATACACACACAGTTTTAAGAGATTTGTTCACAGTTTGTAGAGGATGTCACTTGATTAAATAAATTAACATTTATTCCTTGAAAGATGACTGAACTGTCCTTGTGTTTGGTTTGTAGTGTCTATAAATGTTAAGTTCACTGTTTATGCTAAGTTTTCTAAAGAAATTATTTATTCAGAGTGAATGCAAAATTCTTTTCAATAATGCATTATTTAAATCTTGTTTAACTTTGCTTAATGAAAAAAAATATATATACAAAATATTTGATATACAAAATATTTAATATACAAAATTTAAATATCATAAGCTGCTCAGAAACACCAGTTTTAATTGTTGCCTTTTTTTATTGACTCAGTTGTACTATGCTTCTCTGTGCATTGTGCATTATCCACTCTACTGCACTATTCTTCGGTCAATGATACATAAACTTCCTTACATTAATAAATCATGATGCAGTCTTGTTTTAGATTTAACAGTAATTCTATTCGTATACATTTGGTCTTGTGTTAAGCAATTTAAATCTAACAAAACTATTCGACAATAAAGTTTTGCGGAGGCCATTTGGAAGTAAGAGAAACTTTTCTTGCATTTGCCAGATATACTCCAATTTCTTCACACACCGAGGTGAAAGCCTTTAATAAGTGAGAATCAGTGAACTGCCAAAGCTTGAAGGACCAACACCTGAATGCAGTCCACTGGCCGCCGTCCAGCCCTGTTAGACCGATCGTGCAGCAGGGAATCCGGTTCAAGCACAAAAAGTCAGCTCTCATCCACGCCAACTCTCTAAAATGCTCCTGTTTCTCCCCTGTAGCATTAGGACTGCAAGGATTTGGCCTCTAAAATGTACAACACTTATGAATTTGATTACAGAAATGGCTAATTGGTCTTCAAACCAGTGGCTTCCCACCCAATCCTAATCCACAGGGGACTGAATTTCCATAGACGCCATTTTGTTCCTTTCAGCCATTTGCAGGCTCTCAGCACAAGCATTTGGAGTGACTAACTTCATTTTAGACTCTAATTAGTTTCCTAGCATGAAAGAGAGAGGAAGAGAAGTGGGAGAAATTTGGAGCGGACTGTTCGCTTGGAAAGATAAATGAAACCTGAATGCAGGGAAATTGTTGTGGAATAAGTTTTAAAGGATTACAGAATTAACTTTGGCGTTTAATTAATGATGTCTCTGAGGACATTTGGTAGTAGAACTTAAAATAAAACGAATTGAACGTGTGCGACAAACCATGTAAATAATTGAATACTTAAAAAAAAAAAGGTTCTAATTTGTTTACACCAGAGGTGTAAATCAGAGATGGTTTATTTTAAAGTATTCACCCTGATTATGATATGCAACTGTCTTTATTCAGACTGTCAAGAACATTCCGGAAAAATTGCTGAGAAATCACTGCCTTGTACTGTTGATGATGTTTAACTGCTAACTCTTGGTTTTCTTTGCACTAATCTATCAAGCAAGCTAACTTGGCTAATGGTGTGACGAACAGCACTTAGCTGACGGTTTATTTATTTATTTATTTATTTATTTATTTATTTATTTATTTATTTATTTATTTTTACAGGAAAATGGACATTTTCTTTTCCACATCCTATCAGCTAAGATCTGTTCATTATACCATTAGCTTAGTTAGCTAGCTATTTAAATTAGTGCAGCTAAATGTTACAGTTGTAATGCTAACTGTGAATATGGCAATGTAAACAGATCTTAGCTGACAGGATTTTTGTATAGGAGTGGAAGTGTCTATTTTCCTGTCAGAAATAAATAAATAAAACCCTGTCAGTTAAGCTCTGTTCGTCACACCATTAGCCAAGTTAGCTAGCAATCTGCTAACAGTAGCAACAGTACAAGGCAGTTATATGGCACATAGCTAACTAGTTGGATAAGGAAGATCTTCTGTAGCTAATTGCTCTGTTAAAATATTTCATTCCCTAATTGAGCTCATATTTAATGCATTTTCATTTGCTTACTTTACCATGGGTTAATAAAACAATACTAGATCAAGTGAATTTTGTGCTGTGTTGACACATTTGACCCAAATTCTGCTAATCACAACCAGCCATTTTAGAGGAATTAGCCATTTGGAAATCACTTTTCTGTTTTTTTTGCATTGTGTTACCAGTTCCCGAGCAATTTATGCATTTTCCTCTTTCTGCTGCTGATGTTAATTTAATCAAAACAGGACCTGGAAATACATATCTTCATCATTAATGAGGACGAATCATAGCTACACATGTTCACTGTGTACCTTCTGGACCATTCTTGGAAAACCACTAATGAGCTTGAATCTAGTTATGAAACACAGCTGCTCTTATTTGTATCAATCTGGTAAAAAAAAAAAACCCCAAAACAAAACAAATAAAAAAACAAGTAGAGAGATGGAAAGTAGTTTTAGATATTTGAAGTTTCTTTTTTTTTTCTATTTGAGGGACAGATGCAGCTTGTTAAAATGGCCGATGCAGTTGGCCGGTTCACACGGTTGGTGTAAAGATAAGAGTTGGTGGCGAGAGTGTTCTTATAAGCACGGGAAAGAGGATGGAGGTAATTCGGATGAACCGCAAAATGAGAAATGATATCTTCTGCAATGCTCTCTGGAGTGATAAGAAGCCCATCGATGGAGCTTTTAAAAGGCTTCTTCTCCCCCCTCCTTGGCTGCCATGATGTCACTTCACCCTGAGGGGATTATTGCGCCCTCTTCGGAACATTCTATTTACTTGGTATAATCCTGACGGCGCTATGAATTTTTCCCCATCTCTTGCTTGAGGTAGGCGTCTGAAAGCTTCACAACCAAGTGGGGGTAATGTTTTGTAAGATTACAGATTGGTTTTTGTGATCCTATTGTAAATCAGCAGGGGAAATGGGAAACTGAGGCGGATGATTTTAGTTTTTTCCAGCAGACAAAACAGGGCAATGAGCAGCCAGGTGAACTAAACAAGCATTTAACAGTCTGTCTCTCTCTCTCTCTCTCTCTCTCTCTCTCTTTTTGTTGTTGCAAAGCTCTAAAATATACCAATGATGGAAGTGGAATTGCACAGAAAAGCTCTGCAGCTGTGCTACAAATTCTCTTCTCTGGGATCCCTGGAAACAAATAGTACCCAAAGGACCAAGATATATTTATTGAGGCAAAAGGTGTACAGTCTTTTTATTGAGTTTTTTTTCTTAGTCATAGTACCTACCATGGATCAGAGAACTGAGTTAACACAGATAAACAAAGGAAGTAATGACTATAACCTTAAGAAAATATTGAAAACCTTTCTTATAGTGTTCTTTGCCTGCCCATTTGTAGGGACTTTTTGTAGGGAAGTACAGCAGAGCTGTCAGGAAAAGTTCAGAGAAGAATGCTTAATTATCCAACACACCATTAAATAGCCCTTCCCTTTAAGAGTGTACCAAGTTGAGCCAAGTCTTAAATGCATATGCAGTCTCTTTAGGGTTTGGCACAAAATAAAGCAAACTCCCTGCTATTGAGATGAGCTTGCAGTTTTTCAAAATTTACACATTGTCTGCAGATTTGGGTTGTGCCTTATGACATCATCGAAACACATGTTTTGTCAAAGCCCTCTTCGATTCACAGCCATCATACAAGTAATTACTTATGGTAGGAGTTTAAAAGAGTAGAGTCCTGTGCTTGGAATTTTTCAAAAGGCTGAGTAAAGACACACCCAAAATTTATTTTTTTGTTTTTTTTGTAAACAGCCAACATTTTTAGCCGCAACTATGAAAAAAAATGCTGGAGGAATTCCTCATTCTCATTATTAAGAAAAAAATGACTAATTATACCTTCAGTGCTTGGACCCCTAATCATTTTTCACACACCCAGTTAATACATACAGTCTTAAAAAAAAGGTTCTTCAGGTTTTTCTTCCACTGTATAATTGGACAATGAAGTCCATGACTAGTCCATTAGTCCATTAATTCTCTCTTGGAACCTCTGAGGGTTCTCCCAGCGGGAAAACGACATGTTAGTTAGTGTACAAAACTCTGTCTCAAATGCTTAAAGAGAGAGTCCATTGTAACAGCGTCTTTTCTTTTTTTTTTTTTAATGTTCAAAATTTACAACCTTGGTCTTTTCCCATAACATGCTGTGAGCACTGAACGGTTTCAGCACAGGTTGTGAAAATGCTTGCAAGTTGTGAGCAGTCAGTTATTCAGAGAGATAAAATGGAGTATAATGTGTTTCTATCTGAGCCTTATGTCAGGCTTGGTGTGTGTCATTTTATTTGGAGCACTGGTTTATGAATGCTATTAGCTAGCAAGTTATTTATACGTCTATTAGCTTTGACACTACTCTAAGTAACTTTGGATGCTCGGTACAAGGTTTCTAGATGTCTGATTTTTATTTGAATGAACGTGACAGACACCCACTAGCCTGGCAAGCAGAATTAAAGTAAAGCCAGAACAGGAACTGAGGCAAGGGAAAAAGAGTCTTGAACAGAACAGTAGCTAAAACCAAAGACAGGCTGTGTGAGGAAGAAGAAACAGTAAATAAAAGAGGCTCTATCATTTCACCTTGAATGGGTTTTTATCAGCCTCCTCTTATTTCCCGGGCCTTCTGTCTGCGCCGGCCAGCTGTCACTCTCCAGACAATATTGGCTATCAGAGGCCGAGCCGTGCCCAGTGAAGCCTGACTGATTGTCAAAACCACTGGAAAACAAGAGCGTGCTGCCATACACAAGAACACGGAGTGAATAGAGCATGTAGGTAGACCATTTAGAGCTGTTAGAGGAAAAACAGTTTGTCGGGATAAGAAAAATAGGTTTAAAGTCTTAGAGACAGCATTGACTACAACCAACATCGAAACCTGTGTCGGGAAAAGTCCAGAATAATTAGATTTAAGTGAAAGTGTGGGTATGGAGTCTAACAGTATCTACTGTAAATCTATGCTGAAATTAGAGGGCAGAATTTAAGTTTGATTTTATTTCATTTGAAATAGCATTAATCAAGAATAACAAACACAGCATTGTGTGCAAAACATGTTGAGCACCCTGAAATTTGATTTTATTTCTCATATGGAGTAATTTATTAATTTATGTAATGTGAAACATCTAATTATGCCTCTGTAATGTAATGTTTGGTCCCATTATTACTTATTCTCTAGCGCAAAGTACAAAGTTTTCCAGACACTTTTGTTCTGACCGTCACATGGAGCTGCCACTTGAGACTCCTTCTATAAATGCTGAAGAAAAACGTCTCCTTCCAGAAAACTTACAGAAAGAACCACAGTTTCTTTATTTATTCTTTATTATTTAAAAGCAACCTAAAAATGAGTTCATATCTTTTTCATATTCTTATTTCTATTCATATGAATTTTTAATTTAGTTTCTTGAATGTCATTTATTTATTTGCACAGGGTTTTGTATTGTATATAACTGCATACAATTACACAAGTTCATTTCACATCTGATTATAACGGAGAGGAAATGGATATGTAAAATTGCATCTGATTTAATAATACAGAAATCTGCCAGTATTATTCTATGAATTATACAGTAAGCTCAGCAAACTTCAAATCACATTAATGCTCAGTTAAGTGCTTGTATTCCACTGGATTTAATACAAGGCAAAAAATCAGGATTTCTTTTCACGTTGTGTATTCAAAGCCTGTTTGAAAGAGCAACTCAGCTATCCAGATGGTATTATTTTCCAACGTATTACATTGTGCCAGAAAATATTACACTTATTCCAGGTTTGAAAATCTCATAACACTTGAAACACAGAAATCCTTCTTTTTTCTTTTCAGGAAACCTCTCAGTGACACAGTGAGACAGTATTACTGTCAGACATATTGATAAAACATGGAAGGGAGCAAAAAATAGAACAGCGAAGGAGTTTTAACACATTTTCACCACAAGTACATCTGCGAATGATTTTTGTTTTTCTCTTCTCTTTTTTTTTTTTTTTTTTGTGGGAGGAAGCCAGAAGTTCCCCTCAGACTAATGCTTTCAAACCGAGGCCACAGACTGCGTGCAGTAATGAGCATCTCCGTTTAAAGTTCATTATGTTGATTGCGGAGCATTAAAGCATTCCCATTTCCAAATTTAATTTCATATTCTACAGCTTTCCTCTTGGGCAAGTCCATTAAACGTGAGCAAAGAGTAATGGGGTTCGCACTGTAATGATAACAGCTAAATGCACCGAATCTCACAGTTCTAAGCAAGGCCTTTGGGTTTCATGTTTTTCAGCGAGCACAGGGATGTGCCGCATTATTTCTTAAGCGGGATTAAAATTCTAATTGAGCAGTCAGACTTTATCAAATTGATAATCGTCACGTTTCAGTTTCATTCTAGCTGAATGGAGAAGGAGACCCAGCTTCTGTAGAATACAAAAACCACTGACATCATCTTCAGTGATGACATGGTGCTGAAAGCTGTAATAAAGTACTTTGCAAAATGTGCACATGCGCTACAGCATATAGCAAGTACAAAAAAGAGTGAGAATAAATATGCATTTAAACCAAAAAAACCTTACTGCTATGCCCTTGGAAAAAAACGGGATAAAATGGTAGAAATGCCAGCACTGTCAGCTTAGTGTGTATGTTGTATCTCTATTGGTCTCCTGGTCACCAGACATGTATGTGGGTTCTTTTCCCTGCTATTTGATCTCTATCAGTTATTAGTACAATTCTCTAAAACTAGTATCTTAACCCCACTGTAACCCTGAACAGGCAGTTACTAAGGATGCTGTACATGCTTCGAGCAACTTCACATGTATATATTCTATCTTATCCCTCTAGCTTTAAATCTGACTGGCTTGAAAATAAGCTTTTCAAACAAAAACCAAACAAACTCCTCCCCAAACCAGAATTCAGCTCCAGTTAACACGATTCTGTATCAAATTAACATGATTTTTCGAACACGGTATCCTTTTGTTCTTTTCAAATAATGTTAAGTTATCTATACCCTTAATACTCTTACTAGAGGTTCAAACCAAAGACTTGGACTAAACAAGATCAAGTCCAATTTGAAGTTCGAAACCACCAAAATCCTTTTCATAGCCAATCCTTTCCTTAGTTGGCTTAATTTGTGCACTGTTCCAATGATTCAGGTTTTGCAGAGGAAAGAATTCTCAAATTGTGTACATGCAAAAAGGAAAAAGACGACACAAACGTAATTTTTACAAAGCCTCGTTCAAAACCAAGACCATATACAGAGACACTAATGTCTGAGACTGAGACGAGTCCATACAGAAAATGTCTCGAGTCATTGTAGTGAACATCAACACCATTAATACTCTTTTTCCTTCACTTATCTACTGTATACTTTAAGGATTTATAATCCCACTATCTGATTATTATCCAGAAGATGCTTGCTACCCGAGTCTGGTTTCTTTCAAGGTTTCATCACTTTGTCTTGGGCTTGTTCTGAGAACTTCCTGATTTCTGTGATGCTGCTCTATGATCATATGTACTACTTAAACCTGAATCAATGTCATTTTAACTATTTTGTTATTCAGCGCGTCATTACAAGGTTTTGCAGCCCATCAATTAAAACAGGTGCACTTTCACATTTTTGGAAAATGTATTTCCGTATGTGACAGGTGAAATGTTTATGCAGTGTTAAGAAGCTTTGGAAGAAGTTGTATGTCTGGCTGAGAACACAATTTCTGATGTGGTACTTTTATTCATTACCACACATTAGCATGCATTTACATATATTAGATTTGGATGTGGCGTGGCACCGGAGCGGAGTGGAGTCCTGTTTTCAATTGCTGTGACTTCATCTGCCACAACAGCAGCCTCAGTGGAGCTGAAATTCACACCCTCTGCTAATGTTAGCAGCTGCTTGTTGTTTATTACATTTTTAAACGTGTTATTTTCCCCATGGTGTAGACAAAACATTATATCTGCTGCAGTCAGTCAGGAAGTCACACTTCTGAGTCGATGTGCTGGTCCTGGTGAATAAATTGATTTTAACTCAGGAACATTGCGTGTGAATTCCAGCTCATTATTTTCAGTTCATTATTCTCAGTTCTGCTTGCCATTAAATAAAGATTTTTTTTGCGATTCATCACAAAACTCCCAATATATTTTAGAATAATTGGAGTAGTTAATGTAATGACTGGAGTAGTTACAGTAATGACTGACTTAAGAGAAAACTTATGCGTGTTGCACACTTCCAGGTCATGAGAGGATACTGACATGAGAGAGTATTGAAATGGGTGAACGATCCATTCTGTGTGGTCTCGCCTGTGAGACTGTTTCATAATATGGCTGACTGTAAGAATAAAGAATTTGGGCCAGAGGCATAATCATATCCATAGAGATCTAAGAAATAATGACAGCTTAATTAGGTCCTCAGAATTACATCCTAACTAACCCGTGTCAGTATATATTTCAGCCTTCGCAAAAAACCTAAACCCTCTTCCAATATTACACGCTCTACACTTTAGCATAATCCAGACGATAAGCTAAATTGACTTTCATGCCCTAATTCATAACCTACATGTTAAGTAATTGGAATTAAGACAGTTTCCTAAATGCTAGCTTGCTCGGCATACTCCAAGTTAGCATGCCGAAATCTTTTCGAGTGGCTTTTGATTAGCAGCTTCTGCCCGACACTGGAGTAATTATGACATTAGGCATTCGTCACACGCTCTGATTGTCGACCCGTAATGAGAGAGAACACGGCGGCCTCGGCCGGTCAAGCCTGTATAATCACCCGCCGATCATGACACCACTGTTTACACAGCAGAGCTGAAAATTACGCCGGGAGTTTATTGCGAAATCTGGGCCATCAAGTCAATGTCAAAGAAGCAAACACTGTGCCCCTGGACAAGAGAGATTAAATAGATGTTAAATGCATCATGGGTAAAATAGAACGCTACCAATTCATGCCTGCTCTACTGGGAGCTTTGTGTTTGCACCCGGTGGCTCAAAAAGTTCTTTTTTTTTCTTTTTTTTTTTTAAATGGGGAGGTTACAGAAAGGACACCGCAGTATGATATACAAATATATATGCAAAGACAACAAGATGCTGCATACATTACATACTAAACTGTCCACCTTGTGACAGACCAAATCTGTCTTTCTTCATCGCAAGAAAAAAAAAAAATCTGCTAGAATGACAATAAAAAAAAATACGTTTACACATGAATCAGAATTTTTATTTATACGAAATCTAACGTTTCCTATATCTAACGTTGTGTTTTTGCAGCACAGCAGGTCTGTATAGAGTCATCACAAGTAAGAGGTTCTGAGCTTGTGTTGTGCCTTTGTTATTATATTCCTGTGTTTTTTTTTTCCTCTCTCTCTCTCTCTCTTTTTAATCAGGCTGCCCTTGACAGGAGGACAGTTGCCGCAGAGCTAAAACAAATTATTACATGCAATTATATTTTCTCTTTATTAAGATATTACAATTGCAAAAATCAGAAACGGGAGGGTTTTTTTTTTTACGACTTAATGTTGCATCACCTTCTTGAACGACTTCGAAAGTTAAACATTCACATGACTTTAAAAATGAATCGGGCTATTTTTAAATCATGGTAAATCAATAAATGTAGTACATTCTGGATATTAAAATGTTAATTCATAAATTGAGAGATGTGAGGGGAAAAACCATGACAGGACAGGGAAATATACAATATACAAAGATACAATGAGTGCAGCTAGTTTTGAAGTAAAGCTACTGTTTTATTCATCTTATACCACTAACAAGTCATATTTCTTCAGGTACACCACATACAATTTATTTGATTATAGTTCCGTTTATTATTGCAGAACATTCACAAAGAAACAGGTTACTTTGTTTATAGATATTACAAAATAACACACTCACCCACTCCTGTTCTCTTGTGGTTAATAAGACAGAGAAATCAGAAAAACAAATTTGCAGCCTGTTATGTTACCAACGAACAGCAAACGCTTCTGAGCTGATCACCCTTCTGTGGCGGTTCTAAATTACTGACACTACTGACTTTTACACTGGTGTGTAAAAGTCTAAATTATTGTCTGAGCTGCTGTTCAACACCTAGGCGATTAAAACAGACCATCATGTAGTACTCTGATTTAATTCCTGTTTCCATCTGTGTTCTGTGAGACTTGGAGCCTGTCCAAAGGGACTTGCAAGGCGGAGGACACCCTGGACGGGGTGTCAGTCCATCACAGGGCACAATCACACACGCGCGCACACTACAGACAATTTAGAGATACCAATCAGCCTTCCATCAAACCCTCAACCCCAGAGGTGTGAGGCAAACCTGCTTAACCATTAAGGCCAGTGTGCCTCTTTATTTAATACTTGATCAAAAAAGTCAAAAATATTAAAATTCTGCCGTAGGTCTGGCCTACGGGTCAGTGTGCAACAACTAAACCACTCCTGCTGTTTTAAAAAGGGTCCAAATAAAGCCGCCGTAGTCATTATCATCTTCTGGGCCTAGTTTTTGATTAGGCTGCCCTTGAAGAAAGGACAATTACGCCAAGCTCAAACAAACACAGCCCTCAGCATTAGGTGCTGCATGCACATCCAAGCTAACCCTGAACTATTTCCTTCCCAACTGAACTGAGGGAGTAATCACCAGGCCCATTGACCTAAAAATATCAAAAGACAAGCGTCTAAAGAACCTGAGCACTTGGTTTTGGATGAACATCATAAAAAAAAAGTAAGGAGAGTGTACAGGAGGGGCTCGGATATTTCCGATACAATGTTCTCAGACTGACGTAATGTGAGAGAAAGGTAATTGTGCAGGAGGAGGGAGGTGATTAAAGAGGGAGAGAGAGGAAGAAAGAGAAGAGTAGCTCATTTATTCTTTTCCCTGTTTGGGAGAAAACGAGAGATTAGTGTGTGGTTCAGTGAATAGATGTGGGGTTATGTGGGGCTGAGGTGGATTTATCTGCCTGGTAACACTTCCTCTAAAGCCACTATTTATAAACCTTTAGATCTGTACTGCTAATTCTTTGTAGTTTGGTGACTTGCATTTTTTCCCCCCTCACAAATAAACTTTTATCAAGCCTTATTAAGTACAGTAATTAATGCTAGCAGCACTAAATGACAACAATGTGATTTCAAAACAGACAGATAGCACTAAAATAACAACTTATTACTTCTATGCATACATGATACACCAGGGCAGATATGTCACACTTGTAAGAAACTCAGTGAGCTATTAGCTAATAAGTAACAATTATGCGATTTATCCTTGTGTTGGAGTTTGTATCTTCACCCAATTGGCAAGTTGTTTTAGCTAAAGACATAACAAACAGCTGGCTAGCAGCTAACTACAGTTTTCATACTTTAAATTTATACTATTAGCTTATCAACTTTGAGGACAAAATGTTCACTTGCTGTCTAATATATCCCACCCACTAAGAGGTGCCATTATGTCATCAGTCAGTGGTCATAATGTTATGCCTGATAGCTATATTTAATATCTCATTGAGACTGGCTAAAAACAAACTCTTATTCCGAAGTGTTGGAGTTTTTTAAATATCTTTTTATTACAACATTTAATATTAGGATGTTGAATGTATACAACGCTTGCCTACTGAATACACCTTATGGTTGGTGAATTTGGTTTCATTTTCCTGTTTGAGATGAACTGTCACCATTCACCATTGTGAGGGAGAAGGAGAAGTGTGTAGCGAAGTTTGTCTTTGATTATTTTGCAGTAGCGGCTTTTCACCAGAGTGTACTCCACAGTGGTGCTTAATATGAAACTCATATGAAATCAGACACTCAGAGCTTTAAGAATTTGTAGTTTTTCATAATTATTTCTGTTTTTACCCATATATTCAGGGACGATATATTCATAGAAAAGTTTTTTCCCCACAAATGTTTCTATCCTCAAATTAAATGCTGATATCAAACCCATTTCTGCTCTCTGAGATGCCCCAAGTGCTTAAGGTATCTAAAATCTGAAGGCATTATCTTCAAACACTAAAACCCTGTGTAAGGTTATCCAACACACGTCTTACACTGAGTCCTGACTCAAGGCCAAAAAGTAATTCATTTGTTTATACTGATTAAAAATGTCCGATTAAGTCGATTCCGCTGGCATAATGATACACCAGTGTACCAGTGAAGAGCGTTTAAAAATTACATTACAACAGGGTGAAACGCTTAGAGATGTTCTGTATTATATAACATTGCATTATGTTACATAAAAAGCATATGCCTATATAAATAAATAAATAAATGAATAAAAAAAATAAAATTAAGTAATAAAAAAATTCTAATATCCCTTCTGTATTTCTTGGTTTAGCTTTTTATTATATGCATTTGCAAAAAAAAATGTATGTATATGTATGTATATATATACATATATATATATATATATAGATTGACGTTATGTTACGTATATATTTAGTCGATGAATTGTGCCGCAGTCTCTAAATGCAAATAATCATCAAGCCCTCTCAGCTAATGGTAGAGAGAGGTCACGTCAATCACGTCTGCCAGCATGGACGCCTATTTGCATATGCGAATTAGGCACTGCATCAATTCTTTCATGTTGCAACATAAATGTCACTGCTGTAGGTTCTAATGTCCTGTGTTGTGTTACAGTCCATAATTACACTGTTCTTGGTGCGGTCTAAAAATATGTTGACTGGCAGAGAGAGTGCTGCTGAATGTGATGTTTGTTTTATGATGGCTTGTGTTTGAATTTAATGTAATTCACTATTTATTTAGAGAAGCACAGACCCCATAGGGTGTTTCTGCTGGATCCATATGTGATTGGATTTTGGCAAATTTTTGCCACTTTTTTTTTTTTTTTGCTTTATATAAAATTCAACGCCATCATGATCACTATAGTATGCTCCATTATTTTTATTTATTTATTCTTTATTTATCATTAAAAATCAAGGCAGAACCTTGACGATGTTATTAATTAAGGAGGATAAACACTTTGCTGCTGGTGAAGAAAAATATTCATTGACAAGGTTGTGTGATTACACTCAACTGTTCCTGCTGCACACTGAAAGCGTCTCAAACATGTTTTATTCCCTTCATACCACAGCAATGTGTGGACGATTACAATTTATTCATTACACAGCAAGTCATAAATGTTGTCTGTGATAGTGACAGTAATTGTTGTGGAACTAACAAGTTACTTACGTTATAGCAGCTATAAACGTCATTCCCTCACCAGCAGCCTCTTTTATTATTATTTTTTTTATATCAGAAAACAACAACTTTACTGTTATAAAGCTCTGACACTAGAGATTTATTGCTAAAAAGGTCTAAATAAACATCTCCTCGAAAGTTCCTTTAATATGAAATGCCCTGGATTTGAAACTTATTCAACATCTTCTGACCAATCAGAATTGAGAAAAGCACTGTGGTCTAAAGTGAAATATTAGCAAATACATGAACTTTTTTAGTTTGTGAGGTTTTATTAGATAGAAAAGTCTCACAAAAAAGCAGAACACCAAACAGAAATAATACATAATGTATTTTGAAACTAGGCTTTTTGTGTTCTTCTTTATGCACATTCTTAGTGGTCTGTACGCTCCAGATCCTTTTATTCACATTTATTCTTTTTTTTTTAAATTGCATTATGCATGCATGCGTGTGTGTGTGTGTGTGTGTGTGTGTGTATGCTTTTTGTAGGTGTCAGCTCTTTGATATTTGATGAATAAAAAAATCCCTCAGGATTATTCTTTTAAGGCAAAACATGAAAAAAAACTTAAGTAAACTTGAGAAACAAGTCATTTTTCCCCCCTCTCTCAGGCGCAAGACATTCTTCATTCTGTTTTCCACCATAGCAACATGTTTGGAGGAGTTTGGGGAGAAAAAAACAAGTCCATTTCTTCTCTTCTGAAACGCAGAATCCGTCACCGTCTCGTGCGGTCTTGAGCCTTGCAAAATTCTAATCCATCAAGCATCTCTTTCCCCTGGTGTGGCGCTGTGACCTTGGGCTGTAAACAGCACCGCTGATGTATTATGAGTGCAGTCTGATGAATAATTATCCTCAAACACTGTGGCCCTTAAACACACCGGACAGGCGGACATGAGCATGGAGATCAGATACGGAGCAGGAGTTTCCAAGTGATATGCATTTTCTAATAAATGAAGCGAGGCTCATAATCACATCGCCTTCTGCTGAAGCCGTGTTGGTGTGATGATAGCATCTAAACAAATTGCATTAGGTGACTGGAGAGTTGGGAACCGGGCCTAAATGAAATGTCTCGGCTGGGATAAATGAAGTGTCGAGTATAAAATAAACTGCAGTGAAATAAAATGACATCGAGCAGCAGTCATGAAATAACAGCACTCATATTTTTTTTTTACCTCACTGCAATTTCACTACTGAAGTGGTGAAGTGCATAATATAGCCTGTAATGCTAGTTTATAACTAATCTGGGTTCGATTTTCAATGGAAAGTTTTAAAGGAAAGTACTATGTATAGAAAAACTATAAACTACAATGGATATTAAAAGTCTACACATTCCACTTAAAATGGCAGGGCTTTGTAAGAAATGAAACCAAGATGAATTATGTCAGAACTTTTTTCACCTTCATTGCAATTACAGCATATAAAAATGAAGTGAATAACAATCTGTAACATTCATATGGGAAAATCAGAAAAATATCTAATAGGAAAAATAAGCAGGTTGAATCACCCCAAACCATGTGGCAAAATGTGTTATGGTCAAAGGAAACCAAATGGTATGTTTGGTGCTATATCAAGGTGATACAGTATGGTATGTTTGGCTTTTATCAAGGTGCAAGGAATCATGAAACCAGTGGATTTTCCTGCAAAACATTCAGGTGTCTGCTAGTAAGCTGAAGATGAAAAGGAATGAAAAAAGAATGAAATTTACAAAATGATCAGTGTTTCTGAATGACCGAGCCCAGACCTGAATCCAACTAAAACTAGAAAGGGTGACCTGAAGCAGGCGTTGTACAAAAGTCCGCCTGTACTATCTGATGAATCAAAATGTTTTTTTGCAAGACAAAGTGGAGGAATATTGCCATTGACCTTTCCCCCAAAAAGAACTGAGTAGTGGAATAAAATCTAAAGGTGATTCAACACAAGTATTAGTTTAGGAGGGTGCACACCTGTGGCTAACTAGGTTATTGTAAGACTTCTTTAGATCAATTTGACAGATTTACCTTGACTTTATTTTTTTTTACATCACAAAAACTTGCCATTTTCAACAGGGGTGTGTAGTGGTGAAGATTTTATATAATTGAGTCTAGTTTTATATCTGTGACCATCTAGGTCAATGGTGCAGGCTATTTGGTAGTAGCAAAGGGTAAAGCAGGAGCTTTTTCTTACACAGTTAAGGAACAGCCTTCCAATTAGTGTTCGGGACTCAGACACAGTCTCAGTGTTTGAGTCCAGGCTGAAAACACATTTGTATAGTCGAGCTTTCAATGTATAATTTTTCTTGGGTAAAGGAGCAGATTTGGAAGGCAAAGAGTGTTTGGTGTACTGGAATGTTTGGATGCTGTCGCCTTACCACCCTCGCAAGTCGTGGCTGAACGCTTTATGTCTCAGGAAGCCTTCATGTCTCTGACCTTCTGGCTTTCCATTTTAGTTATGCTGTCATAGCTAGTCTTGCCAGAGTCCCTGTCTGCACTTTACACATAATCTACATTGCCTTTAAACATTACATGATCACAAGCTTACCTAATACCTGTCTCTTTCTGTCTCTGTCTCTCTCTCTCTGCCTGTCTGTCTTTCTCTGTCAAGCTATACATCCAACTCCACAGCTCTCAGTGTTCTGAGTTCCCAGTGTGACCACTTCTTCTTTCCGGACCTGTCTGATCCATCCAGACGCTCTTCCCCTGGTTGGAGTCTCGTCGCTTGGTGGTGCTCACTGCTGCTGGGGATAGACCTGTGTGGACAGCCTGTGACCAGAAGACTGCTGTGATAAACCCACTATCATGCCGTCTTTGAACTCTTTGAACTAAGTCTGTAATGAACTCAGAAACTACACTTTTCCTATTAGTTCTTCAAGAGCTCTTGGTTGCTGTTGCAGAAAGGACATTATCAACATTTACATTATTTATTGTCCAGTGTCACCCATATGAGGATGGGTTCCCTTCTGAGCCTGGTTCCTCTCAAGGTTTCTTCATCATATCATCACAAGGAGTTTTTCCTTGCCACCGTCAACTCAGGCTTGCTCATTAGGGATAAAATATTAACTTAACTTTAAACTTTATCATTTTTTTCTATGTTTCTATACTTCTTTAAAGCTGCTTTGAGACAATGTCTATTGTTAAAAGTGCTATACAAATAAATTAAACTGAAATTGAAATTGAATTGAAGGATGGAAATATGTACTGAAATTGCATGTTTATGGTTGTACTGTAGTGATTTTCCCCTCACTTTCTGTCTCACCAAAAACTTTCTGGCCGTTTTATAATTTATTATTATTATTATTATTATTATTATTATATACAAAAAAAGATTTGTTAAATTTGACACCAAATATATTTCAATACCAATTAATTCATTCAATTATTCACATTATATTATCTGATACATGAGTGTAAGTACTTCAGGGGAACTTACAACGTAGGTTCATTTTCTACAGCTGTGCCGATATTCAGCTATAGCTGCTCTCTTACTTGATTAACTATTGCTTGATATATATATTTCTATATTAACAAGCGACTTGCATATTGTACAAGGATGTCGTCTCTTAGTGTCCTCTAATAGCATATTACACCACCAGTACAGAGGAAAAAAAGGTAGGGTTTGGGATCGTGCTACCATATTAAGGCTCTTTTAATTTGCATATCATGCATATCCATAGATTCTTTCAACCTTTATTAGAGTAAAGTGTACACATATTCATAAGCCATTGTTAGTAGTTTCTTGACTATCAAAGCCATAGTGGTTAAAAAAAATCATGCCTTCAGGGTTGTTTGAATGATTTATTGCACTTATTTTAGCAATTAGGAACTTACCCACAGCACTTGTCCAGCGAGAAACAGTTTAACACACAACATCATGGTTTTCTAAAACCCTATCCACCACAATTACGGAGTCTTCCAAATTCTTCGCAAATGCAATCTCGCCATTATTCTGACTTGATTTTCATGCTAAGAAGCAAAACAGATGACAGGTGTTCAAATAATGCAATCTGTGAAAAGTCAAATGTTGGAGTAATTGAGACGCGGCAATGCGGCTCGCCGCCATAGCCTTTCTCTTCCACCACCTCAACCCAAATCAAGACAATTTCCTCTCCCGTAATGGTTTTGATAGAAAAGGGAAATTGAACAATATTCCACATTATAGACACAATGATTGCCATTTTTATCTCACGGGGCCAATTCCGTTTCTATCTAAAGGCATCATTAAGTTTAGCGGAGGGGAAAAAACAACTGTGCAAAAGGATTTGGAAATAAGTTGAAGCCTGTAATCAGCACAATTAAAAAAATATATAAGAAAGAGCGAGAAAGAGCTTTCTAGGAA
The DNA here is from genome assembly GCF_019097595.1 of Hemibagrus wyckioides. Classification (NCBI taxonomy): domain Eukaryota; kingdom Metazoa; phylum Chordata; class Actinopteri; order Siluriformes; family Bagridae; genus Hemibagrus; species Hemibagrus wyckioides. The sequence continues at coordinate 10,628,755 of NC_080725.1, forward strand.
AGGAGTGGAGGGAAACATGGTGTGTTTTGGTCAGTATTTTAGTCTTTGTAGAGAATCCTGATAGTATGAGTTTTAAAAATTGATATCATGACACTTTGATTATTTTTTTTTAGGGAAGACAGCACTGTTGAATATTTAATTGTTTGTGTTTGTGTGTTTGTTTGTTTTTTAACAATCGATATAACAGGCTTTGCCAAGCCATTGCTGCATTGTTACATGTTGGGTTTTTTTGTCTTTATTTTTAGTTCATAAAATTTCCATGTATTAATGCATGTAAGGCTTCATCTAATTAAATGCTAGTCTGTTACAAGATTAGTCAGGTCACTGTTGGTTTTCTGTATGCTGGTGACTTTAGCTGCTGGTGAGCAGGTCAGTGGGAAAAGGGAGAGGGATCTTACAGTACAAATAAAACAATTTTTTTGTGAAAGTAAAACACCATCTGCATATATAAAACACCATATATACATCACCATATATACGTTTGTTGCAAAGAAACAACTACTGTGTCATGTGACATCACAGAAATTCAATGCTGAAAACAGGCAGCAGCAAAACAGTGCTATAAGTGCACTAATACTAATACTACTGTGAGTGACAGTGTCCTTGAGAATCATGAGATCTGAATACGAGGTGCGCTTTTCAGGGTTCCTGATTAATTTTGCCTGGTCATTTTCACTAGTGTCGTGTTTTTGTTTTTGGTCATTGTTAGGATAGTTCAATCTGCACTGCTCATTGTTCCTGCAATACGATACAGTCATTCTGATTCACAACTGCTCAACTGTCTGTAATATCCCATTGCGCTATTTCAGTTTAACCTTACCTTAAAAAAAACCTGTCAGTTGAATCCTGTATAATCAGTCCTCCATATGTTCCACCCAGTGCAACATATCTCTCCAAAATATAATCAACTATGTTGTACATTCATTGCACCAGTTTTTCGTTCATTACTGTTAAATGAAAAGTCTTACAGGAAAATTGCGCATTTAATTGAATTACTATGCTATTGTGTATCGTGTTAAAGAAACATTAATTCTTTTTTTTTTGTGGTTTGTTTCAGTATTGTTTAAATGAAAAAAAGGTTCACTTTAAATCTGAATAAAGATACAGATATTCTAAGCACTAAGCATTAGAGCTACAGATGCCCCTACTGCATGTACATTAAAAATGAATCCATTGATTTAGAGTCTTTCCATTGATACCAAATTCTTTCCCAGCCAGGGTTGACTTCTTGCCTCAGTTTAAATTTTCACCATTGCGTGAACAATGAGAGCAAGTCAATCCGTTTGAAATGCCTTTGTTAGTTGCAGCGATATTCTTACTGTGCTTCTCATCCGGTACAAAATGCACCATGTGCCGCTCCCCGACGTGGCAGATTCCAGAGTGCATGAAAGTAGGACTCTGTTCGAACGTTATTGGATTTGGCAGCTAAGTGGCGAGTGAAAAGTCTTATCGCTCGAGCAGAGCTAAGGTTGGTTGGCATCAATAAAACATGAGCTCAAGGAGCTTCACATCGCTCCTTATTTATGTGGCTTTTCGCTCTAAGATCCTATCTTGCACTGTAGAGAACTCTGTGATCTATGCCTTAAGAGCTATCAGATCTGACGCATCTGCTTTGTTGCTTCATTAACACGTCCTGTTGTCATGTGAACCCAGAATGAACATGGGGGTTGTTTTGTATTGTATATAGCACCTTGATTAAGTGCCTGGAGAAGATATCAGGGTATATTTCTGGAAAGATCAATTTACAGTCTGAACAAGAAACGCTGGTGTTTATTGATCAGGAGGCTGGTGTTAGGGACACCTAATTATCAGGCTGTGGTTGAAATGTGATCTGGGTCTTGATTGACAGCCTGTGAAGTCAACACACATGCTCACACGCACAACATTTACCCACTTCCTTTACAAAGGATAATTAAGTCCTGACCGCTCGATGGCCGACCCTACACACTGACACTGACACTTCTGCATGCAAAGATGAAAGGAAAGAGAAAGAAAGCATTCTGACATGCAAATGAAGTTCCACTGTGAATGTCATGCATGCTAATTATCTTATATGGAAAAGAGCTGTTCCTCTAATGTCTCGATGTGATCCAGTGGATTTTATTTACGTTCATTTACTAAAAACCTGATGGTCATCACTTCAACATCTCATTGGGCAAAAGAGGACAAAGAGGCCTAATTACTGTAACACTACAAGCAACAATCCCATCATCCCAGAGCTGTGCAATTTAACTGGAAGTCGGACACCTTTCATTTTTTGTGTTGTTGTTTTGTTCCATTTCAGATTTTGACTCATGAACTTACTTACTGACCTGGGAATAGTTTCATTGCACCCATGTCACCTGCACCAACATGGTGTTTGACAGGCAAGCATGCAAAGAGCAGTGAGGAAGACACCATGGCCCACCGCGGGTCTCTTTTGCATCAATAAACGTCATATTAATATTCTTGGGGCATTGCGCATGATGATTATGATGGATCCAAACTGACAACGAAGGTCTGTGGTGTCATTTGTAATTGGCCGATGCGTGGAGATGTTTTCCCTGTACTATTTAGGTCTCGCGTGACTCCTAATCAGATAACGAACCCGTGCATAATTATCTAGCCCACCTACACTGTCTCTATACAAGAGAATATTGTAGTTTCCAGATATCTTTATTTAGAGCAAGTGACTCCTGTAACAATCAATCATAACAAATAGGCTTGGTTACTAGAGAGAAAAAAAAAAAACACAACCCCTATGCATTACCCCAGGACTTACTGTAATATTTAGTGTTTTAATCAGTGTAGATGATATGCCTAGCTTTCGTTACTGTATAATGTGATGGAATATAATTTAGTGAACGTTCACACTGGTGGTTAATCAGAGCATGGTTTGCATGAAAAACAGTCTTCCTCTAGGAGGTGGGGCGAGTACGGTTGCACTGGAACTGTGCCAAGATTTCCTTGAATCTGAAGGCTACTCTGACTCGAGAGTCACTCGAGCCACATTTTCAGGAAGTAAACTAACCTGCATATGTGTTTTAGCCGATTAACAACATCATTAGTTTCCACAACATGCTTGTAGTATGAGTGAAAGAGGAATGTTGTGGGACATATAGGATAGGTGAGATTCCTGACGGTGAATAATAGCAGCAAAAACAAATCTAGCGAGGCAATATGGTTGTGTTCTCTGTCTTTTTGTGATGATTCGGACTACCGCAAATGTGCCCACTGTGAAAACTTTCTCTTTGGTCTTGGTGAGAATTATTTATTTATTCATTTATTTATTTATTTTACATTAATTTAGTTGGCAGGTTCTTTTTCCAGAGTCGCAAATCTGGTGACAATGGGACAGTTTGTTTGTTTATTTTTTTGTTCAGCTTCTCACTGGAAGCTTCACTGGAAGTCCTATAGTCTTCTCCATGCTGAATTCTGGAAAGATGCTGGGTCTCTGAGCAGGTATTTTATTGAAGCTTCCAGTGAGAAGCTGAACAAAAAAAATAAACAAACAAACTGTCCCATTGTCACCAGATTTGCGACTCTGGAAAAAGAACCTGCCAACTAAATGCTGAATTGAAATGCTGAATCTCCATGCTGAATTCTGGAAAGATGCTGTCATGTTGGCAAAAGGAGCTTGTTCAGACTACTAAAGGCAGGTTGCAAATACTTTTGTCTGTATGCATCAGTCACTTCAACAAGACTAAGATTTATAACTAATAATATAATGTTTAGTTTATGTCATGTACATATTAATGAAAAAAACAAAAAAACAAATGAAGGGATGAGCTTGTTGTCCTCCTGCACACTGAATCAGCATCCATGTAAAATGATGTCTGTAAATGACCAAGTGAGGACTGTTCCCTTACAAGCCTACAGGCTACTGTAAAGTGTCATCCATTTTCCGCTTGCCATAGCAGAAAATGCACTTGAATTGAAATAGTGCAGTCGTGGCTCACCCGAGACACAATACATCACTGTAGCGCTTGGACATTCAAGCTTTTCTTTTGGTGACACAATCAAAGAAGCAGCAGACAGATTTTTATCATTAAACTCCAGCCAGGAGTAGTACGTTTGAGCTAGCGCTCTCTGCAAAAGCAGCTAATAGATACATTGACATGTGACACTCTGGCAAGCTATTTACATACTTTAATTTACTTTTTATTTTTTTTGGAAAGGGTTTATGTAAAATTGTGACCATGCACAATGTGACTGAGAGCAGCATGCGAATGATGTCCTCTAAAATTGGTATGTCAAAAGAAAAAAAAATGGAGATCCTGTGTAAAAAATATACTAGATTAAGGCCACCGTCTGGGTCTCTCCTGCACTTAGAGTTTAACTCACAAATTTAATTGAAGTTTGGTTGTTCTCCTGTATGCATGAAGCATATTTCAATTTATGTAAACGTATTCACGGAATAAGAACTTCTACACAATATATAACTTTTCCTTCATGTCTCGCCAGAATAAATACATATTTTGTGAAATAACTAAGGCTGCTTAGCATAGCTTAAATACTGCCGCTTATATAATTGTTGAACAAAATTCAAAACCAACTGTATACAAGGTTAAGATTTATTGTCATTTCATGGCTTTCAAGATGAGATCAGGCTGACACAGTTGAAAAAATAAAAAATAAAACAGCAAGCATCATACATTTTAATCCTTCATAAGAAATACAACCTGCTTTTCTGACCCTCCTGAAGTCCATTAAGTGGCAGTGAGTACCTTACAGGAGGGATCAGCAGTACTTACAGGGCTCAGACTCTCAAGCTGCTTGACTTACACACAAATCAGCGCGCTTGATGGCCTGATCGATTCGCTCTGTCGGCTTTATGGGGACTCCAGAGTCAAACTCATGGTGGATGTAGACCTGATAGAGCTACTGAGGTTGTGACAGTTCTTGTGATATACAGTAAGTCCTTGGTTCTTTTGATTATTTTTTCCATTTTAATGAAGGCATTAATATGAAAGTCCACCAGCCTGCTGCCAGACCTCGATAGATAACAAATTCATTAGGCTGACTAGTGAACATTTCATCTGTGTGTTTCTTCTAAAACTGTCTACATATGAAAGAATATATTAGGAAGATTGGGAGAAGGGAAGAAGAACTATGGAATGGTTAATAGCCGTACCAGGACGTGATAAAGAGGTAGGTTGCAAACACTGCGTTTCAGAAACCTGTGCATGCCACATTAACTTTGTTTCCCACACAGCAAAAGGAAAAAGTTTTGTTTTCAAACTTCTTTGAGCTTTGTGTTTGTGAGATGAGGGTGGGCTGGGAATTTTGTTCAAATCTGGCAATCCTGGTCACATGATGATGATGATGATGATAATGATGATGATTATGATGATAGTACCAGTCTATGTAAGGCAAATTCAAGTAATTTTTCCATGGTTCATATCTTGGTCAAGGAAAAGGCAGACAGGGTTAAAGGAGGAATATCCACAATCAATAATGAAAATAAGAGGACCACACCAGGAAACACAGAATACTGAAACTAAGGCTTGGAATTACTCTGGCAAATGTAGAATAAGACTTCGCAATGAGGGACATAATCAAGAGGGCATTAATGGACAAACTAAGCAAAGTCAAACACAGAACAGGTGAAGAAGACATTTGTATAATCAACCAGTTACAGAACAGAAAGAAAAGTGAACTTATCAAGGCATGTGGTGTGAACTTTAAACATGGAAAAACACCACATGCTGAAAATGATTGTGTTGCAATGATCTTGATTTAATTCGTAAGTTAAAATAAAATGGGAAATCCACTACCCTGGCTAGATTACAGATTTTACAAGAAACTCCAAACAAAACAACAAATCTTTAAAGCTTCATTTTTAGCTTGTACTTTTAAACAGTTCCAACTCATAACTTTCCCAGTGTAAATACTGCTGTAACTCTGAATATGACTAAAATATCTTTCCTGTCCTTTCTCATTACATGGCATGCCACTTATTTTCATTCCTCTTTGCTCATTTTGCATATTTTATCACTATTTGAAGGCTGATTGAATGAAGAAATTCGCCACCTGGAAGGGTTTACAGGTTAATAAACATAAAGTGGTCTAATGAGAGTAGGTCGGCAGATAAAATACATCAGAAATGGTGGTTCCTGGTTTATTATTTATTTTTGTGACTTTGTTAAATAAATAATAATAACAATAATAAAAAAAAGATAGTCTTTAATGTCTCACACATCTGTTAGTGGAATTGACTGATTCAAATAGAAAAAAATGGTCAATAATATAAGAAGAGCTGCCAGGATGTATATGACACTTGGCCAGGTTCAAGGCCACTGATTGGGAAAACTTAATTTGAAAAAAAAAAAAAGAAGAAAAAAAAAAAGGCTCAGCAGGAAGACAAGTGACCCAATTATCATATAATGGACCCTGGATGGTCTTTGAGGTGACATATGGAGTCATTCTCTAGTTGGATGAATTTTTCAGCATTATCACCAGCCATCCATTTCTACACGAGCACAGATTCATTCAAAGGATTTCTTTATAATCGCATAATGGGAATTCATTTTGGTAATCTCCCAGCTCAGCACCGCAGGACACCGTGTGCACCTGCATGACCTCCGAGCTGGCAGCCATTTTGTTTGTTTCCTCATTCAGGTGGATATTTATATAGGTCGGTGTAGGTCACACGTGAGCATGAAGTGCAGGCAATCAGTGGTTCAGCTCTACAGTACTGTATTACACATCAACTCTATTATTGCTCTATGGTATCCCTGCATCCCTGGTGTTACAGAATTGCTGCTAGACCTCAGGACCTGTATCAACCTCAGGATCATTACAGAAACTCTGCTTTGGGTTGGATCACATTGCTGTCATTTTCCTATAACTTGCAGTGCTTTATTCCTTATGAAAAGTATTCAGTGGCTTTGGTGGAAGCAACTTCACAAACTTCCACATAGATACTGAAGTCTTGAAAAGAATCAGAATTAAAAGGAGCCATGAAAATATAGACAATTTTAAACATCCATCCAGCTATCCATCCTTCCATGCATCCCATCCATCCACATGTCTGTTCATCTGTCCGTCTGTCCGTCCCTCCATCCATCCATCCATCCAACCATCCATCCATCCAGCCAGCCAGCCATCCATCCATCCAGCCAAAAATCTCACAACTAGTTGATGATCTGTTTGAGCTCCACCAAATCTTTCTTCTTATTCCTTTGCTCTTTTTGTCTTTCACATAGTCATGTGTGTTTGGTTACAGATGGAGCTAATGGCTTGATTGTCGTCCTAAATGAGGGTGTTCAGTGTAGACCTGCAGGAGGTCAAACAATGGCCATGCAAGAGGCATTAAAATGATCAGTATGAGCAACACGCAGTACCCTATTCAGACAGAGAACCTTGTCACACTCGAATACTGTTCGCCTTAGACTTTAAACACTTTAAACAGCAAACACTTTTTTACTCTCTATATTCTGAAAAAGATTTACATTTCATGTTTTACTATATATTATACAGTTCAGCTTAAATATTTATTTCCCTTTTTTGCTTCAATATGAGAAACTGCCTGGACAAAGTGCTCTCTCTCTCTCTCTCTCTCTCTCTCTCGCTCTCTCTCTCTCACCTGAAGTGTAGTTGTTACAGTCTTCCCAAGAGTTTATTGATTTTTAAAATACTTTTATTGAATTAGGGTCCTAAACATATTATAGGTGTTTGAACTTCAATTACTCTATAGTTCCAAGATAAACATTGAAACCTTTTTTCTATTTTAATATCAAAATATGAATGCAGATGTTTGCAAACATCGTGCAGAGCACTTTAAAAATAAAATAGATTTTGCAGATGCCCTCAAGACGTAATCCAGCTATTCAAATATTAATTCATAATCATTGTTTAAATGTACACAGCAAAAATGTTGGCTTTTTCTCCGAGCTATAGAACTTTTTATTAATGAAATTTCTATGAACAGAACAAATTAGATCCAAGATTAATTAAACTTGTTTTTCATTTTTTAAAGGTTTAGATTTAACCAATTTAATGCAAATTATACAAACGTACAGACTAAATATATTTATTTTCTATAAATTATATGTATATAATTATATAAATATTTCTAAATATATTTTTGGGCATATTTATCATCTATAGAGTTGTTCATTTATATTGAAGGTGGGACTGCTTCAGGGATCGGCTCTGAGCCCCTTCCTGTTTGCTATGGTGATGGACCAGTTGTGAGAGGAAGTCAGACAGAAGTCTCCTTGGACAATGTTGTTTGCAGATGAGATTGTAATCTGTAATGAGAGCAGGGTGCAGGTGGAGGAAAACCTGGAGAGGTGGAGGTTTGCGTTGGAGAGAAGAGGAATGAAAGTCAGTCGTAGTAAGACTGAGTACATGTGTGTGAATGAAAGGGAGTTAAGTGGAACAGTAAGATTACAGGGTGAAGAGGTGAAGAAGGTACAGGACAGGTACAGTTCTTGGGGTCAACAGTCCAGAGTAATGGAGAGTGTGGGAAAGAGGTAAAGAAGCGAGTGCAGGCAGGTTGGAATGGGTGGAGAAAGGTGTCGGGAGTTCTGTGTGATGGAAAAATATCAGTGAGAATCAAGGGGAAGGTGTACAAGACAGTGGTGAGACCGGTCATGCTGTATGGTTTAGAGGCAGTGTCACTGAGGAAGAGACAGGAGTCAGAGCTGGAGGTAGCAGAGCTGAAGATGTTGAGGTTCACTTTGGGAGTGACAAAGTTGGACCGATGTATTAGGAACGAGTACATCAGAGGGACAGCTCATGACATTTGGGGGACAAAGTTAGGGAGGCCAGATTAAGATGGTTTGGACATGTCCAGAGGAGGGAGAGTGAGTATATTGGTAGGAGAATGTTGGACATGGAGCTGCCAGGCAGGAGGCAAAGAGGAAGGCCAAAGAGGAGGTATATGGACGTAATAAATGAGGATATGAAGCTAGTGGGTGCAAGTGTTCAGGATGCAGAAGATAGGGATAGGTGGAGAGAGATGATTCACTGTGGCAACCCCTGAAGGGAAAAGTCGAAAGAAGAAGAAGAAGACAGTTGTTCATTCATTTATTTCATTTTTAAATCTTAATTTTATGCCTTTTGTAACGTGTCATTAATTTTGTGTATAGCACACTGACATGATTGGAAATGAAAAATGCAATAGAAACGCTTCTTATTATTCCGCTCATGCGACCCTTTTCAAAGCCCATTGGCTGCGTTGGTTTGGGACTCTGATGTTCTGTTGCTCCAGTGTGATATAATTCTGCACTCAGCTGCTCCTGACCTGCCTTAAATAAGTTATATGACTCCCAGCTTGGTGCAGTATATGAAAGCCTGCAAAAGCTTCTTGGGGCTTCTAGGTCTGCAGAACAAGCAAGACGCCATGGAAAAGAAATAAAACCAAATGATCAGTGTGTGTTCCACTTGATCATTTGTTAAACACATACGTCCATGATGGTTGTTGTGGTAGTGATGTTATAGGTGTGTTAGCTGAAGTGAAATAAGACCTTAGATAGATACAGTAGATGATTTGTTTATTTATTTATTTATTTTTTCTGTGATTGGCTAAACTGCACTGGCTGAAATTCATAAATGTTCTGGTTCCATTAATATGGACATTTTGTTTTCGGACAATTTTCAAAAGGAATTGCATATTCTGTTTATGAACACAAACTGTGAACTAATTCAAATGAAAATGCACCCTCAACATGTGCTAACTTGTATATGGAAAAGCAAGCTTGATAAATTGATTTAAAAACATAAAATGAAACACACCTGATATGTGTTTATGTTCTTTAATTTCTAGAAGTCGAGTTTTTCTGTATATTTTTTGAAGTTAAATAAGTGAAGGCAGACCTCCATACCCTTGCTCTGACCAAACCGATGTCATAATTACGACTTCCTAACTCGTAAATACAAACTTCCCAGGAGGACACAATAAGACCTCCCCAAGTTGACAAGTTACAGGTTGTTTCCGGTGTGTTTATTTTTTTTAACTGATTGTGGGCAGAGAATTCTAAGTTTAACAAGCTTTAGATTACACAATTCTAAATCATTCTTGACATAAACCTGTGTAAATGCTTGTAGTTACAGACTTCAGTATATGACTTCAGTTCAACTTATATACCAGACTGTAGCTCAGTTTCTAAGAACACTGTAGACATTAAAGTCATGATTAATGATTTTGCATAGCAGGTGTTTTTGTAGCTATAGTTTTGATCTACTTGAGGTGAACATCCTAAGATGCCACAGTCAGTCACATCTGTTACATAAGCGCTAAGAAACAAATATTTGACTATCGTTTGATTTTACTACCTTACCATCTGGGACACAAACAGATTCTGTGTAACAGGCGTCAAGAATAAACCCACGCCGCCGAGATCGAGAGCTGGTTTCATCATCCACCTTCATCACTGCCAATTAGTCTCAGTGTACGGAGGAGGAAATCAGAATAAAACCTTGAACCGGATTAAAAGCCTTTAAACGTGTGACAGGCCTGTTAATAACGAAAACACTGCCGTTAATCAGCACACGGCATCTTCTAAGCGAAAATAAACCTTCAGCAGCATATCACTCGTGTCTTACTTACTGGCAAGTCAAGGTCGTAATAAAGCGTGTGCTTAATTGCCGATACACTTGATTATGTTCCAGATATGGAGTAAGCAAACAGGCCGGTTCTCTTTGCATTTTAAGAGGCTCGTCTGAATGTACAGGCAGAATATGGATCAGAGTAGAATACCACATGATCTTTGTGTAGATCATCAGATTTTTTTTTCAAGCTTTAGGATAGACCTCAAGCCTTCAGGAAGCTTTGATTTTTTTGCCTCGTGCCAAAATGACTATATTTAGCTATATATAACTAAGTCTTTTGTTTGGCTCAATTTCTCTAACAAAAGACAATTAGATTTTAAACAACTCAATTGTACAGAGATTATGTTCTGATCGTTGTGATCTGAGAGAAAGTAGGTAAAGGGGTTAAGTTGGTGATTAGTGTTAAAGAGTTAACACTTTTCCCTCGAACCTCCGGGTGTTCCCACCTCCGCCCTGTGTGTGGAGTTTTCATGTTATCCATGTGCTTCAGGGTTTTTCTCCAGGTTCTCCAGTTTCCTCCCCAAGTCCAAAGATGCATGGTAAGCTGACTAGCATCTCTAAATTGTGCGATTGTGCTGCAGACATTTTTCTGTATCCATATTTCCATCGTTACAGAGTCTCGGGACGCTGCATTAGCATTCCTATTCACTGGTATGACACTGTCCATTAGTTTGTATATGAAAGCAGCAGGAGGAGTGAGAGCACTTTCATGAAAAAATAATAGAGGTGATCTCGGGTTCAGCTCAGATGGATCAGAGTGGAGAAAAACAGCACAGAAACATCTGAGATAATCTTGTGAACACTTGTGTTGGTGTAACGGTTTGTTTGGGATTATACGTCTGCATATTCAGTCTGGATTCATAAACTCACCTCTAATAGGTTTGTTCATTCATTTTCAACCTAAGCTGCCTGATAATCATTTTTTAGAAAGTTATTTTACCAAAGAAAAATGTATAATCAATGATGTGTTAAAGTTCTGAGACATTAATTTAAAGTTTTTGTCTCCAGTGCGAATGCTTTGTAATAGTTGGAGGTAATGCTGTAATTTTAAAACAAGGTTTTTTTCTCTTTCTCCTTCATCTCATTAACTTCAAGACAAATGACTGGTTCCCAAAACACAAGTAATTCCAGGAGCTACTTGAGGGCATCAAGTCACTCCCATATGAGATTATTTCTAATAACAGCACGGCTTGTCATATTTTATTTCTCATATAACAAATAACTCTGTCTTCTGTCTTCGTCTATTTCATGTGAACCAGACATAGGATGCATCATTAAACATGGAACACCATTAAGTGAACGAATAAAAATATCCAATACAACTATTTAAATACCAGCCGCTGCAGATTCATTAGCTGAAAGAGTCGTTTGTTGAATGTTCTTTCAGCCAGACGCAAAATACTGATGTTCAATTTGGACGTGAGAAATGTCAACATGTTCGTGTTGGGATGGAGAGAAGCTTCTCACAGCAGTTTTCTCTGAACATGCCAAGATTTTTTTCAAATGGTCACAAAAACAAAAAATCCTGTGCATTATTATACTGTATTGTATGTAGTATTACACTGTTTGCATGATGATCATTAAAATAGACCATAAAACCGTTTGAACTCAGTTCATGAAAAAAAGATTACATGGTCAATTATTTTAGGGAACAATTAAAAAGAGATGTTCTGTTGTGTCTAATTTAGTTGTTGTTGTATCTCGGCAGAATGAGTTTCTCCTTTCCACATGAGCACTAGCAGCTTGGGAGGAAAAGCAATATCTCCACTGTGCACTGAAGCCTGAGCTGCAAATGAACGGCTATTCTGAATTATCGTGCGCTTCGGTGCGCTCGCCTAGATGCTCAATTAGCTCAAGTAGCCATGAGGGAGTGAAGGACCTTCCTGCCTACTGACTACATGGTTAAATCTGGTCACAAGCACCCATGACATATGGTACAGCTGGCATCACATCCCAAATCTGTTGAATCTCTCAGTCGGAATGCCACCAATCTGAAATGGTGCCTCATAAAAAAATAGAAAGAATTTACCATTCTACCTCATTTAACCAAGCAGATTCAATTTATCACATGATTAGCATCAGCTTTGTGAATGGAATTGGATGTGAAAACTCCAGGACCTGAGACTTTGGACCCGTCTGATTATATCATTTGGTTGATTGACTGCGTTATGACTCCTGATGACTAGAATCTGATCTCCGCTCAGGTTTAGCTTTGCTCTCAACATTCATCATGCAGTTGCTTACATTTGCATTTGGCAGATGTTTTTTTAATCCAAGAAGATTTACAAAGTGAGGCTGGAATATAATCCAAAACCTACCCTTTAATTCAGAAGTTCAAACACGTCCTTATTTACACAGGGATAGTTTTCTGTGTTCAGAACTGAGTTACGCACATACTTATGTGAGTTCGCCTTTCAAAAGACCTGCATCTACAGGAAGTTATCATATGTTTCCTGGTGCTTAAACACAGTGTTAAGTCTTAAAGCATCTAGACCACCACCTTTAAACACAAGCAATTAACCCAAAAAAGAATCAAGAGTAGAAAATGTGGACCAAACAAGAAAAGAGAACAAACAAAAGAAAAGCTAATGCCAAAAAAAGAGAAAATCAAAAAGGTTAAAATTATTTTTAACACAAAACAAAAGCAAAAATAAACTTAGGAATAAAATATGTGGACTAAACTAGGAAGCAGTATTTTTTTTAACAAACAATATTAATTGGCAAAAAGGCTTAGAAAATATGGACCAAACATGGAAAAAGTCTTTTAATATTTATTTATTTATTGTGCTAACAGTCTTCTTTTCCAACGTTTCAGATTTTCCTGTGTGTTTGAGACACCAGATTGTGACTTGTGCTGGGTATAAATATTGCACCCAGTTACTATTTTTGTTTAGCGTGCAGCACTTCAATTGCTAATTTAATGTCCAGAAAATTGTAATAAACCATAGTAGAGAAAAATAAGGTCCTCATCATTACAAGGTACCGTATGTACTGTAGCATCCTTTATTAATTTCCTTTATCTGGTATTGATGGTAGCACATGTAATATAGTATGATAAATTAGTCTTTTTGTACCTTTTCTTCTTTCTCCCCAGTCCTGATAGGTACAGTTTTGTTAATAGCCCTAAATCTACTCAGAATGTTTTATTCAAGTTAAAAAATGTACAGGCTCTAGGACTTTATTGAGATCTGCTAGTTGTGACAAAAATCCCATTACTTTTCCTGTCTAAAAGCTAATGTGGCATTAAAATGACAGTCATTATAAACATCCATACATTACCATCCACTGAGGTATCTAAAAAATTCACAGGCTACTTACAAATGGATTTAACAATTTTCCCCCTGATTCTTATCTTAGAAATTGTTTCTATTTTTTTAGGCCTGTATTCAGCATCTTGGCTTAGAGGAGAAATGAGTCATACATTTTTAATGTTGCAGGTGGAGTATAATATTGTAATGCTGCAAGCTTAATGTTAATGTAATAGGATTTTTATTCTGACAGTCTTATTATTATTTGCACACTTTTATTAAAAGGGGGTTATTTAAATAACTAATAGTATTTAATAACTAATGGACAAAGCATTGGAACATTGGACAAGGCCACTGGAAGTATTTGATAGGCTGGCTGGTTGGAAATAGTACAAAATGTTATCTATATCAAGAGCAGCAGGATATAGTTTTTGATTACAAATCTTCAGATGGGGAGTCTGACCCTGTTGTAGCCTCAAAGATTCCAAAGATGTTGTGTTCAGGGCTTTGAGATGCATTTCTGCTCACCATGGATGTAAAGAGTAGTTATGTGAGTTACTGTAGTCTTCCTGTCAGCTTGAAGCTATCTAGCTATTCACCACTTACTTCTTCTAGTATCTGAGATCATAACTGAAATTATTTTGAAGCTCTTATCATGTATTTGTGTATTTTAATGCATTGTAGTGCTACCACATGGTTGGCTAATTAAATATTTGTATGAATGAGCAGGCATTAGACCATGAGATCATGAGGGTTATCAGAGATAGCAGGGCAGTGTATTTCAGCGTGTCAAGATGTTGAACGTTTGATCAGATGGTTGCAAGTTCAAATCCCAGCACTGCCAAGCTGCCAATGTTGGACCCATGAGCAAACCCCTTAATGCTTAAAATACATTTTAGACGCCTTCTGTAAGAAATGCATTCATTTTCTGTACAACGTATACTACAGTGTTGCTGGTGTCAACCTGGAGATGCTAATCAGACTACAATGCATGTCTTCGCTTCAGGGGTTTCTTCCAGGTACACCATTTTCCTCCCCCAGTCCACTGGGAGAACATGTAAATTTCTGTGCAGGCATGAATCAAACCCCCAACCCTGGGATAGTCAGCACAAGGGTAATTGCATTTTTAACTGGAATATTTCAATTATTACCTTAAATCATAGAGGCAGCAGGCATAATTTCAAAACTGTCACGACAACCTGCTAGTCATTGTGGTCACATCGTCTCTGCCAGCAGCCGCTCAGTTGAGGTAAGTAGTGTTTTTCCACTGAATGACCGCAAAATTGGACTTAAAAAGAAAGCAGTAATCAGCAAAAATGCTTCAGCTTTTATAAAACATTTGTCAGAGTGAGCTCCTGCAGGCGGGTCATGGTGCTTATTGGTAAGAACAAGAAGCAGTTCCAGTTTAATTTTAACAAGAAATGCTTGGAAAGCAACAGGGACAGGGATTTCAGTGTGTGTCCTGATGGAGTAAGATGATAAGAGGGCCATCTATGGCAACATTTAAAACCCAGGAAGTGTTGGGTCATGGAAAATGAATCAGTGAACAGAATCTTCAGATGCAGTACACTTGTAAGACCAGCTAACATACCAGTACTAGATCAGTGTATCTGCTGTACTCATAAAATACGTGGTCGGTTGTGGATTCTTAACAGTGGTGGACAAGTGGTGATTAGAGACAAACTCAGTAACATAGAAATACTGTTAGAGTAGAACTTTTCCCCAAGTGGCATAATAATCCAGGGAACCATCTATCTTCATTTTAATGATTCATTCTTAAATCCCAAGTGGGTCAAAGCTTCTATTAAGTTTTCATAATTAATGAAACTGAACCACTTGGGAGTGAACCTTTGAGTCAAAGAGAGAGACAAGTTATAGAACTCTTCTAGGTTAATGATTGAAACTTTTTAGAATAGTGTTTCTTTGGTTTCTGAAGGGTTTTACGGAACCCCAAAGGGTTTCTTTATTATTTATTATTTGCTACCTAAAGGGTTTCTTTCTGGAAATTTCTCAGATATGGAAAACCCTCTGTCCTGGAGAGACATGGAAGATTCTAGATTCAAACTTTTCTAATCTATAAAGTGTTGCAACTTGTGAAGCCTTAAGGTTCCTGACCTGTTTCCTGACCTGTTTCTTCTTTAGGAACTCACTCTGATATGGAAACATCCATAGAGACAAATATATATATATATACAGACAAGTTAAACGACTTGTTTAGCTTATTGATTTAAACATTTTCTGATCATCTTTCCCATTTAAAAAGATTTAATTCCAGAATTCTTAGAAAAAGAAAAAAAAAATTCCTGAAGGGCTTTTTGTTTCCTAAAAAGTTTTTCTTCATAGAACCCTCTTTGATAGGGGAACATTCACAAAAACAAGATAAAGTAATGTTCCAAGTTCAAGTCTATCTTGAAAAATTGATTCCTGAAGACTTCTTCTGAGCTCTGAACTCCCCACAGATTTCTTCTAGGACTGTTCTCTGAAGTATAAGATCTTTTAAAAGAAATAAAAGAAAGTAAAAGAAAATTTCCCTTAGGAACTACAGTAAGGGTTTCTAATCTAATCTAAAAAAAACCCAAAGGTTTGAAGGATTAAGAGATGTAGGAAAACTTTTTGTTGCAGAGAGGCTAGGTTCTAGCCCAGGGGTGTCCAATCTTATCCAGAAGTGACCTGTTTAATCAGTTAATCTTTCAGTAAACTGGGTGTGGATGCACCCACAGTAACCTTTTCTCATTGTGTTTCTAATCTAAAAATATGAAAGAACTTTTTTTCCCTGATCCTTGCATTCTTAAATACAGTAGGTCATGAAAGATTTATCTACTCGAGTTCTGTTTTCTAAAGGTCTCTTCACGGAACCCTCTCTAACAGGGAAACGTTACAGGCTGTTATAGAGTCAAGATTAGAAGAACTTTCTAGGTTCTAGATTGAACATTTTTCTTATAGTCTTTTTAATCTAAAAAAAAAATGTTTTTAATGTCGTGTGAACTTTAAAATGATTTGCTTTCTGAAGACTTTCTTGAGAGAGTTGTGATTCTAATGCAAAATCTTGTGAACTTTAGGACCTTCCATTTAAAAAAAAAAAAAAAAAAAAAAAAAGGTTCCTGAAGGGTTCTTCAATGTTCCTTTTTGGAAGTGTAAGTATCAGGAAAAGCCTGTCATAAACAGACAAGCTGAAGAAGGTTTCTCTGTTCTCGACTGAACCTTTTTTCTAGTACTTGAGATCTGGGGGGTATGTTAGTGTGCTTACAACCTTTTCTTCTCTAGTGTGGATGGTTTGTACTGTAGTATATGGTATGTGAAAGAAGCAGTCACTATAGATTTTGCTCCAGAAATGGCACAAAAAACAAAGTATGTTGGGTTAATGTCTGATAAATTGACACTTAATCAGTGAGATTTGACTGACTACCCCCCCCATGACTTCCAGCGTCATCTCACATACATTCATTTTCTTTCATTTTCACACTCTTTTCCAAAACTTTGTCATAGTTACAGTGTTTCCACATGTAGGAAGTCTCAGTTCTTCAAAGGTCCACACTCTTTCCCCTCAATGCAGAAGGTTTACATTAGCATTTGATGGCATTTAGGTGCAAATCACAATTTATTTTCATCCAGGAAATGCACAGAAAGCAACGGGGGACCTTACGAGCGCTTGCTGAGAGCTTTCAGTCTAATGGAGATTAAGAGGCACCAAAACAAACAAGGTCTGCCGTCCACACAGAGCAAAACACTCACAACCCGAGAACCCGAACAATCACGCGAGAGCACATCAAACGCCACGCTTTCGTTTTTGATCTTCAAAGACGAGCCATCTTCTTTTTTTTTTTCTTTTTTTTTTAAAAAAAAAAGAGAATAGAAAGCAGTTGACTTTCTGGATTGAGGATCACTCAGTGCTGAGTTCATTATTCATGTGTGTGTGTGTTTGTGTGTGTGTGTGTGTGTGTGTGCGGGCACACGAATATATTCTAATATATACGCTACACAGATAGCTTTACATTCTCAACATTTTACCAATAGATTTCACCAACGTTATACAGTGAGGTCCAAAGAAAAACCTTGGATTTTTTTCTTTCATTAAAAACGGGAATCAATTTTAGCAAATATTACCTTTAAAAAAAAAAAGTAGATGTACAATATGTTGCATATTCACTGTTGAAGATTCTGACCCATTACTAGCTCATTGTCTAAAATTCAGAAAATTTGTCTCTATTCAGACAATCTGATGGATTTGTTTGAACACTTTAGGGCTTTTCACACGGTTACACCATTGTTCTAAACCCTGCTTTTAGCCCAGGCTCGAGGACTGTTTGTTTCACACCTGAATTCAGACACAGGATTAACATTGCTTTTTTTCCCGGGGATATGAAACCCTGCTCTGGTGCAGCACAGTGTTAACCCCACACTGCTGTGCCAAAACGTGTGAAACAATGCAATGTTACAACGTTACTCTGAACGTAACTGAACAGCACTTTAGCCCTAAACCACATGCTTAGTGGAAGAGACTTTACAGTTATGGTCAGAAATGTCTGTTCAGGACAAACTGGATAGTGCAGTGAGAAATAACAAATGAAAATTAGAAGAAGCTGGATTAAATTTTGGACCTAATACTTAAAGAGCAGCGAAGTGTCAAGCCTATATTTCTCACTGTATTCATTCAATTCATGGTTGTTGACACGGCAAATACACAAATAAGAAGGTTAAGCCAGGGTTGAGGAGTATACAGTGCCAAAGGTCAGATTATAAATAGCCAGGATTAATTGTTAACCCTGAGTGAAGTATAAGCAAGAAACAAGAAAAGCCAGGATTGTGTTTACACAGTTTACAATCACCCTGGGTTAACTATTATATTTGAAGTGTGAAAAGCCCTACAGCATCAGATTTTACACACACTTCTTGTGAAGTCCTTATGGCTCAAAAGCTAAAGCCTGACATACGATGAAATATTATGAAATTTCTGTGTGAGATTTTGAAAAACGTAAGATTTCTACCTTGCACTCAAGGCTTTGTTCATAATATGGCTCGTGATGATGAAATATTCTGTATCATTTGTTATGATAGAAAATTCTCGGGGTTTTGGACCTCAGTGTACGAGACAGTTGGTGGTTTTCCACTTCCTGTGCGACTGTGCAACGGGGCATTTCAACAAATCCTGAATAAAACGCAAAGGTAACAGTTACAAAGATATTATTTTTTTCCACATGTACATTTCAAAATAATATTTACAGTGGATGATCATTGTACACATCTTAGAAACACTGTTATCTGTGGTAAATTTTGGAACTTTTCACCCTATGTACAAAAAAAAAAAAATTAACGAGAGTGAGTTCTCAGACACGTTTGATCGGACGGTTTTCAGGGTTGTCTTCTGCACGATGGCCCACGTGTGAGTGATTTTTTTCTTTTTTTGGCAGGGCATCACCATCACGGACAACGCAAAAGTCTAAGTCGAGGCTTGCCGAGGCATTTCTGTCCTCCGGCGATCGTGGGTTAGGTCAAAAAAAAGTTTGTTTAATGATGACGAAAAAGGAAAGGCTCATCATATGAAGTACTCTTTTTGGCTTTCGCTGATGACACTCTGTGCACTGGGGTCAGTCTGAAACGCCGCCTCGGGTCCGTCCTCCGATTTCGCTCCTTTCGACTCCTGGGTCTGAAATGTTTCCTTCCGTCTATAGAAGAATCGTGCCATGACAGCCAGGCAAGCTAGGATCACAAATATAACCACGGCGATGACGCCTGAAAAAAACACATTCGTATATATGAGCACGACGAGACGCAGAGGAACAGTGTTACATCACAGCTACGCTCCTGTTACTGTAAGCTTTTATTAAAACCATAAACACTACTGTGGCGTATATTTCTCTCTTCAATGGGCTGAATGTCCTCTGTAAAACCGGTGCTTGCGTTTTTGTAAAACAGTGCAAGGAGATTAAAAGATTGATGTAAAGCAACACAGCATCAGAGTCGCATGCATTTAGTCGTGCATTTAAAGGGGATAATGAGGTCTTTATGAATTTTTAGATCAGAGTCTTGTTCTTGTTTAACAGGAATTAGGACAATCTGTAATTACACACTAATGTTATTAAGAAATCTGAGAAATCTGGACTTTTTATGGTGTTATGATCCTCTCACTTTATTATATAGTATGCATATATGCAAATTTTTGTTTTGATTCCTGTGTATATCTTTCATTGCATTGTGTTAGGCAGCGTCTATGTAATTATGCAGGATAAAAGAGATGTCTAATTGCGGTGCCAAAAATACATCTTGGCTTAATTTATTACCACATTACTCCTGTGAAGCAGAGGATGGCGGTGGAAGTTCCTAAAATGAGCCAAATCATTTCTTAATTAGTTTTGGTGTCCTTAAGATCTTAAGATTTTCTATTAAACATCAGTGGAGTGTCTATAGTTTTTTTTTTTGTGTGAGTTATTTGTTGAATTCTTAACTGGGATTGGTCAGAAGGTGTTGATTGAGTAAGGATTAACAACACACTCCTGACTGCTGTTATATAAAAATAATGCACACTGGGGTGGTGTGAGGCGGCGTGAGGCGGAGTGCAGCTACTCCCCTGGAGTGCGTTATTTTTGTATAACAGCAGCCTGGAGTGTGTCGTTCTGTCTGTACTGAGTACATTGTGTAATTTATGAGCGAGTGACATGTCGCACATTTTATCGGTTTAAGAGTCGGATTTAATGTTGTGGAACATCCGAGAGACAAGTTAGTTCCTGTTCTCATCTATGTTATAGCTGCGATAAAACAGTCTTTCCCTGTTCACCAGCCTCTCTTTTTCTCTCTCGCTCTCACACAGAGACTGAATATATTTTCACATTAACAACTATGAGAATTATTTTGTTAAACTTGTTTTTAAATCTTGTTAGTCTTATGCTGTTTTCAGACCTGTAGATCTGGACTTAAATTTTTATGTTTGTTGCGTTTTGCTCCGTCCACTTTCTCAGCGCAACACTTCAAAACATACAGAAATGTGTTTATGCAAATCACATGAGTAAGCTGTCCTCTCATTGATCAGAGTGAGTCTGGTTTCCAGCATGTCCCTGTCCTCTGCTCACAGCGCTCCAGCAGCAGGTCTGCGATCTTATTACTGCTTTCTTTTTAGCTGTTATTATAATTGATCGGTTTGAGCAGAAATCAATATTTCATCACGACAACAATGTTGCAATTAACCTGTTTTGTTGAAGTCATTACAGGTCATTTTAAAATGGAGAGACGTGCTTTCTTTAATTTTTTTCCTCAGTAATATGTTCATCAGACCGATTTTGAACGAAGGTGCTTTACCTCTTCTTTGGTTCAAATTAAACAACGATTCATTGTGAGCCATTATCAAAAGCAACGCAGTTCCCATCATGCACTGCTGTACAGGCTGGTCTGTCTGAGCTGTAACTTAAGAAACTAACATATTAGAACAAGCATATTCATATTAATTTTTGTTACAGCCAAAACTAACTGTGCTCTTAGCACACCTATATACTCAAATAATGCACACCTTCTGACCGATCAGATTTGAGCATTTAACCATGCTGTGGTATTATTTTCTATAGCAGCAGCAGCTTGTCATTAGTGCTGGCTCTAAAGTTTGTAATAATGCACTTCTCTTACATTATCATTTCCACACACAGGGATTTGTATAGTGGACTCTCCACATCTACAGATTAAAAGCATGTGGAATTGTTGATATGGTGGAGAATATATTAATTTAACATTTATGGAAGCAGTGTTTTCTCACAGTAAAGCAGTAACTTAAAGTGTCAAAGGTTTCTTGGTACATGACAATCTAGATTTTTTATTTATTTAATTTTGTTTTTAGGGCCGACCAGGGAACAACTGCTTAAAGTAAGTGAAAACTGGAACTAAGTTGCTGTTAAATTTGACATGTGGTAAGAGGAATAAAATGACTCCACTGGAGACTCCTTCCACAAATGTGTAAAATTATAATAAAATAAAATAAAAAATAAAAAACCTTTACAGAAACCATCACCATATATACGATTACTTTTTAAAAATATAAACACGATTTAAAAAAATTGTTTACATGAAGCATGCCTGTGAACAAGCTGTTACTATTGAAACCATCAAATATTCAAAGAAGATTTGAATTACAGACAAAAATACCAGATCAGATTTGCTGTTATGAAAAATCAATCACCTTCTGATCAATCCGATTTAAGATTACCCCTGTGCTATAATAGAAATGGTGTTTCACCTCATCCCTCTCAAAATAAAAAGTTATAAGCAGCCGCGATAAACTAAAAAGTGTTGCTGATATTGCTGTAGGAGGAAAAGTGTAACAGAAGTACAGATGTGTAAAGCCGGGGAGAGAAGAAAAAGCAAACAGTCAGATTCTGTGAGGGAACATGCATTTCCTCTTCATCTTAAAACGAGCAAAATGCCCAAAGACGGCCGTTACCTCCAATCAAAGCAGAGTCGCCGCTGATTGCATTGACTACGGGCTCTCCTACAGTGCCCACATGATCTACAGCAGAGAGAAAGAAGAGAAAAGAAAAGACTCACACAGCGTCATGGTCGGCATTCACAGGTCTGCAGTGCAGAGAGGCGGTAAAGCGCGAAAGTGGAAACCGAGAGAAGAAAGGCTATGCAAATGAAATTCTCTAGCATGCAGATTAATAAACTGATTGGCCACCTTAATTTAATTATCAGCATAGAGCCTTCATTTAATTATCAGCATGCAGCCTGTTTCACAAAGTTTTTTTTTTTGCTGTAGTGTTGAAAAGAATCCACTTTGCCATGCCATTTCTTTTATAATAAGAAGGAGCTGCTCTTCCTGTTATTATGGAAGTGGTTACTGTAATGTGTGCATGACTTTTATTTATTTTACTCTCATGTCAGTTTATTCCTAATGGCTCAAGTCATCTCTTTTTTTTTTTTGTAGCAGTAACTATAATACACAGCTGTAAAAAGTCTGGGCAGCCAAATTACTTCCATCAATCCATCCATGTTGTGTGCCAATTATCCTACACAGAGCTGTGTGGAGCCTGGCGCCACCTTATTGCACACTATGAACAAATCAGAGATGCCAGTCAGCCTACAGCGCATGTCTTTAGAATGGGGAGGAAACCAAAGTGACCCCCAACCCTGGACACTTTTCCATTTTATATTTATTTCTAAAGTGAAAAGAAGTAAACACAACTACAGTTTTAGACACCCTTCCAGTTGGTAACTAGGTCAAGTATCGTCAGAATAATAACTCCAGAGAATACCAAATTCTGTCTCTTCAAACCTTGTACAACCTTGAGCTCCTCTAAGCAGCTGTTGGTTAATGAAGATTAATTCATGCCTACTAAGAAAATGGCTTGAAAACAATATCATAGCACCTCCAGCTCACAATATCAGAATGTCATTAAGACAGAGAACTGTGGAAGTCATATGTGGAAGATCAAGAAAACTTTCCAACAGAACTGCAGGTATACTAGTTAGAAAGTTCAAGCAATAAAAAAAAAAAAACCTTAAATCATCATATAACCTTAAGGCCTTGCAGGAAGGTTTAGCTTTCTACTCCGTAGCACTGCTTGCACAAACATAATCTGCATGGAAGAGTCATCAGCAAGAAACTTTAAATGTGACCTCATCACAAAAGTGATGTACAGAAAACAATATCTGAATGAGGCATTTTGGAAACGAGTCCTGTGATCTGAAGAAAAAATGGAACTCCAAAAGTATGTTTTGAGCAAAAAAAATAGAACTGTTAAACATAAGGGTTGATCTAATATACTCTGGGGTTGTGTGGTAGCCAGTGGCACAGGAATCACTGCACTGAAGGTAGAATGGAGTCTAGTAAATATCTGCAAATATGTGGAAGCATATGTAACACAATCAGTGAAGAAACTTAAGCTGAAGAAAATAAAGGACAGGAATCCAAAACTACTTCAGGAAATGCCAGCTGAAACTCTGGAATGGCCTTCACAGTTTCCTGACTTGAAAATCCTTAAAAATATTGTATGTAGGAAGATCTTAAACATGTTATGCATGCAAGATGGCCCAAGGTTATCTCAGAACTGGAAACGCTCTACAATGAAGGGAAGAGTGGGTGAAAATCCATTAAAACAAGAATAGAAAAAAAAAGATTCCTAGCTGTGATATCTGTCAGCGTAGTGTCCTAACTTAGTAGTGTGTGTTAATATCTGCAGGAATGTTATTTTTAAGCCTGAAGCGGAGGTTGTGTGTTCTTCCCTCTTAAAAAAAAAAATACTGGCTGTCAAGATGTAAATTATTTAAACTTTCAAGCCAGAACCTCAAGTTGAGGCCGGAGCTTTAAGGAACTGTAGTAAGGATGTGATGTGGTGTGTTGTGATACATACCAAGCAGTGAGTGGGTGGTCTCGGCTGCGTAGGGGCTGGATGACGAAGATGAGCCACAGCTGGACTCGGTCAGTGTCCCTGTGACAATAACAGGACTGGTGTGTGGATAAAGCAGTGCTGCTTTCAGAGGAGAGATGGAGTTAAACTGGACCACTGACAGGCAGCCTGTAAAGCCCTGAGAAGCCAGACGAGTTATCTCTGCATCCAGCTCATCTGTGAAGACACACACACACACACACACACATATACACACACACACATGCATGTCATGGAGTTCATTCTATTCGATGGATCCATCTCTCTCTCTCTCTCTCTCTCTCTCTCTCTCTCTCTCTCTCTGGCTATTTCAGTCAATTCAATTCCCAATTCCATTCAATTCAACTCTGTGTGCCCTTAAAGTGAAGAAGGCTTTTGTGTTTTCTTGACATTTTGTGTCCTAGCTCAGGTCTGACAGTACTGCAGCAGCAGCAGCTCCACGTTCTGCTGTCCAGTCAGGCTGTGTGCTGCTGATCTATCTAAAATGCAGACTGATTTGTTAATGTATATAATAAATAGTGTAGGACTTAGGCAGCAACTCAGTCTCACGCCATGCTCCTGATGGAAGAGTTTCATTCCTTTGTTGCCAATTTTAATTCTACACTTTTGCTTCCTTATGCCAAAAGAATCAAAATTCAAACAGAATCTAATCATAGTTTCTCTCTCTCTCTCTCTCTCTCTCTGTTGGCCTCAATTATATCTTCAATTTGAAAAAAAATGAAGAAAATGAGATTAAAAAAAGCAAAATACTTTCAGGGTTCAGATAAATATTAAAAAATAAATAAATCTTGTTAATAATTAGCAGATAATTCTTTAATATAGTTTTCTATTTCTTAATTTGTGCTCAGTATTATACATATTAGATAAATCATTTTAAATTAATTTACCTTGGTGTTATTTCCTTTTCTCTTCTATAATTTAATGATACAGGTCTACATTTTAGCCCAACATCATGCAAGAGAATACTGTCATGATCGTATATAAATTGCTAATGGATTAATGTGTGGTTGACGTGACACTAGGACGTTTACCTTGATTAGTGTTTCAATAAACTTGTATGTGACTCAATGTTGGTTGTATTTTGGTATCTACATCATATGTGTTTAATGCAATCATCAAATGGTGTTAATAAATACGACTAATAGAGACATAACCACGGCATTCTCCTTGTGCCCAGTCTTCACTTCTTAGCTCCACCCACTGAGGATGTGATGAAAGGGTGTAAAGAAAGTAATCAATGCCTGAAGGGGGACATCATTCAGACAGGACAAGAGCTTCAGATAACTGCTAATTGTCTGGGATATTCTCCAACAACTGTAGAGTTTTTAAACAAAACAAACATCCATTAAGTGGCAGAAATGAGAGAGGACTGAGAAGAAGGGTCTGACCGGTAACTCAAATCACTACTGTACAGCTGTGTTGAACAGAAAAGCATTTCAGAATAGGCAACATGTCAAACCTTAAGATGAACTGGTTACAGCAGTGTAGCTGCATTGGTGTTCCTAATAAAGTGTCACTGCACGCTGAATTTGCCTTAAACAAAAGTGTACATCACACAATTTCTTCAATTCAGTTTTAAGAATTATATCCTTAACGATGATGACCTAGGATGAATGGCTAAGTTATGGGCTGAAGGATGTACAATTGAGGAATCTGGGAGGCATGCACTGGATGCATTTGTTTTTTTTTAACAGAAGGCTTTTATATATTTACAGCATGTGTGTGTGTGTGTGTGTATATAGCATTTCCTTTGCCAAAGGAATCTCAAGACTCCTGCTTTGTGGCTTTGTGAATATTAACCCTGTTGTCAGATTTGACCCCCCAGCTTTTACAGTACTGTTCTTCCCTGTAACATGCGCTTCATCTTTTATTCTGTATTTATTACACCATAATGATCGATGGCTGGCTTTGTTGGGAATGGCAGAGAATGTGCTTTTATGTTTCAGCTTTAAACTCATGAAATGTGCTCATGCTAATGACACAGAGCAGATTATGCTAAATAGTGCAGCTCAGGGCCTTCTCCAGGATCCAGAAAATCAGATCAAGCCAGATGTGGGAATCTGCGTAATCTGGTCAGATATTCACAGAGCTGCAA